>NC_092330.1:11963659-12178529 GCF_036785885.1 Coffea arabica | reverse complement strand
GTCAACGTTAATTTCATATCTTAAATATTGCATATCATTTGCATAATTTGAACTTATTACAAATTTTGTATACAACATCTATCCTTTGTCTAATTCCAAAATATTTTTTAAGTAGTTATTCATTAATAATCTTTATAAATAAATTTTTTGAGTTTCTTAAAAGTTTAATGATAGTACATTCCCTAGTTTGTGCCCTAGAAAAGCTTTTACAACTTATTCATTCCATTCTAGTATTTGGTATGCAAATTTTGTGTAGGAAAGGCCTTTGTTCCAAAGAAGCCTATTCCAACTTTTTTTTTTTTTTTTTTTTTTGGAATCACATTCCTCACAAAATCTAGGAAAAACTTATTCTCACTGTATCGAGGAAACATCTAAGTTGTAGCAAGAAGTATCTAAATTCCAGGGGTCAAGTTTACCTTTTCATACATCTCTATTTTCTATATAAGTGTCATCTAAATTGTAGCAAGAAATATCTAAATTGTAGGGATCAAGTTTACCCTTTTTATACGTCATTTTATTTTTTATATACGTGTTAAATGTTAGGTTACCTGTGAGTTAATAACATTGTTACTTTTTAGTCATAAATAATTCTAATTCTATAAATTAATGACATTTTTCCTCTTTTTACTATCAAATAATATATTTAATTACACATTTTAACATCATTTTATTTATAAAATTGGATTATGTGATGACACTGTCAACTTAGAAGTAATAAGTGCCAATTCATACACACTCTAACAAATAAAGAAGAAAAAAATTGCTACTAAACCATTTGTTAAGTCACAAATGTACCTGAGGGGGAGGGATGGATTGAGTGATTCGAGAGTAGGAAATGTAAGTGAGAGGTATTGGCTTTGAACCCTCCCAGTTTCACTATTAAAAAATAGTTATAAATATACATTTTTTGTTTATAAATAGAAGCATATCAAGGGAACATAGGAATTTATATGTATGCAATTTGAATATTCAGTTTGGGTAAATTAGTATTCAACTATTGCAATTTTATGTTATTAAAAAATTATTATTATTATTATTATGGATTAATCTTCTATACATTGACAGTGTATATACTTTCACTATTAGATGCATGATACATAATTCGAATTTTAATTTGAAACTCAAATTTTGCACATGTGTCGTATATTCTACCGTGATAGTGTATATAAGATTTACTCTATTATTATTAAGCTATATGTTTCTAAATTATTAAGTTATTTTTATCCAACTATTGCTAGTGTCAAACAAAATGAGAGAAGAAATGTTTTATGTCATAGTTAGGGCAATTAAGTCAACATAATAGTTTTCGTCATTCCATTTTATATTCTCAATATGATTCTACTAGATGTTGGAAAAGAAATGCACATTTCATTCTGACTTCAGTTACCTAACACTGGAATGATAACTTGTTTCCTGCCCAATTTGGTAGAAAAAGAATTTTGGGTAGCAAGGCCTTTCCATTCTGGATTATTCTTACATATGAAATGGGTATATTAGTATAAAGTATTTAATAGTATTGTATAATGCCAAATGGTCCTGTACCATTGAAGGAGAATGAAACTAGTTGCAAATAGAAAAATAAGTTTGTGTTGAAAACTTTTGGCTTTCATAGTTTATAGCTATTTTGAAGACTAAGCAGACGTCTATCTTTATTGAAATGTCTCTTGACAATTTCAAAAAGAGTTGCTCATGGCGTATAATTAGCTATTTACCATATGCCCTCAGCACAAGGCAATTTTTGGTGCTACACTGATTACTTTTCAATGATATTGACTAATTTTACTTTTTCAATGATACTGACTTCATTAAAAATTTTAGCTGTTTTCAACTAAGATGAACTTTTGGAAATGCTCCGTAATTAGTGATTTGTTGGATATGAAAATGGACAATGTTTTCCTTCTCACTCGCAAAATTGTAAAGCATTCGATCAATTAAAGAATGATAAAAACCTCAGATGCCGGTTTTTGAGATTTACTCGGGATTTAGGTTTGTAAAGTCGCAAAAGTCTTACAAAAGGTTTTGACAAAAAAGACAATCGTCTGGACCGAGGTTAGTGGGGTCTCTTTAGGTCTTAGTAGCAGCTGCCCCCCTTAGGTGGTTATCCCACATCGGGGTTGGAAGGAGATTTGGGTGGGTTTATAAGTCTCTTGAGGAATCTCAAGAGTTGCCGGCTTTTGAGATTTACTCGGGATTTAGATTTGTAAAGTTATAAAAGTCTTACGAAAGGTTTTGACAAAAAAGAATGATAAAAACGATGTCTAACGTGCTTCAAATGAACATACACATTAAAAGCGGTCTCACTATAAAATTGAAAAAGTGAAATTAGATTGGCAATGTGTTGAAATGTGAATTGGAACAAAAGAAGTATACGTTAAATTAATATTTGATCTGAATCTTTTGCAATTACCAGTTTCAATTGCAGTATGTAATAAATTAATATAACGATTACAAACACTATAACAAAAAACACGTAAATATATACTAAAAAAAAGGAGTGTAAAAGCACGATGACTTTAGTCACTCCTTAAAATTTATATTTCCTAATAAATTCATTGTAAAATGTATATGTCAACATTTGATCCAAATATTTCGTAATTATTAGTTTCATTTGCACTATAAAACAATATAAACACTATAAAAAGCATGTAAACACTAAAGAAAAAGGTGTAAAAACGTAATTAATTTAATCATTTGTAAACACTAAAGTCCCCCGTAGAGCGTAGTATATCTAAATTGTAAGTTGAATGTACATTATGCGGAGTAACAAATTCGAATCGGTCCAAGAATATATACTTAGGAATATACTTTATACTAAATTGGAAAACTTTAGCATAATTAGCACGGTGATGCCGGGGCACGGCATGGAATAAAAAATGAAATACCGCCCAAACATCACAACTCACGGACCATACCAAAAAAGGTGGAAAACAGGGAAGAACTAACACCAACACGTTTCTTCTCCTCCTCCCACTTTTCTGTTTTCCCGTATTCAAGGACTTCATCCTTCATTCAAGTCTCCTCTAACTCTTCACCACCGCCTCCCAACCCACCCGAAAAAAAAATAAAGAGGAAAAAACCCACTTCTTTTCTTCTTTTCTGCGTAGATATAGAAGTTAGTAATTGGCGGTAGATTGTTGAAGGGAGAAGAAAGCGAGGAGCTTTTTTCTCAAAGAATTCCAAGGTTAGTTTTCTATTTCACTGCTTGTCATTCATGTCATTGCCCCTTTTTCTTTTTTTTTTTCTCCTTCTAGTAATAGAATTCAAGAATTCAAGACGCCCCACATCCAAATATGCTTGAATCTATAAAAGGACGATTTGGGTTTTGATTTTTAATGAAATTCATAATAAAAAAATTTGGATTGGGGTTTTTCCGGCACTGGAGATTGGGAAGGCATGTGGGTTGCTTCCTTCTATCATTTTTTTGGGCGGGTTTTGGCGGCGTGAGAGAGCGTTTGGAAGATTGAGGGAGGTTAAAACTGTCTTTTTACACATCAAGGAGGAAAAGAGTTGAACACGCTGTCTTTTGTCCTCGGTTGGTAAGTTGCGTCATTTTTCTCCTTTTTTTTTAGATCCCCTATTTTCATTTTTCTTGCTATTCTATTTTACTTTTAGAGCAATGGATATTATATTGTCAGTCGTTCAACTGATTTTAGATTCTATTTTGGAAAAATAAAATTTTAATGATTTCGTTTGATTTTGTATCTTGAAATTGGATTTTGTTGCAGGTAAAGAAAAAGTTTTAAATATAGTCAAAATCAGGTTTTGTTGCTATGATCGATTCCTTTTTTTTTTGTTGTAAACTCTACCCAAAAAAAAAAAAGGACAATAATTTTGAAAAGAATATTCTCCCATAAGCAAAACCCATGGCAAAATCCATTTTCATAAATGACTTGGATCGTATTCTTTATATCGCGTCGTAGCCACGAGCTTCTTGAGGCAACCATTTTTGTGCAATCTTCTAATTTGTTCAAGAATTCTTTTTTTTTTTTTTATAGACAGAATAAACACACTCACAATTAAATTAGAAACGTTCAGAAATCATCGTCAAATTGAATCAAGACGGCAAACTCAATCGGCAAATTGGGTTCAAGAATTCTTGATTTACCAATTTTTAATGGACAATTCAGTCTTTTCAACCAAAAAAGGTCAATGACATAATTGAACGCGCCTCACGTCCACCACAGCAGGGAAGAAGGAAACTAGGAAAGGCTTCACGTGATTAATACAGAGGTCGTCATATGTAGCTTTTCTTTAAAAAAATTGCGATCATGTTTGGGTTATAATTTTTTGAAATTTTTAAAATAAAATATAAAAATTTAATATATATAAAATAAAAAAGTGACCGGCTTTTTCACCACCCAATCTAAACCCAACTGGCCTAACCTCAAACTATCTCCTCCCATGACCCGTCCCTCCCCAAAATCCCATGAAATATATGGATACCTTTTTATTTTTTCTTTTATTAGAAAAGATTATCATCCACGTGTCACCTTCCTGTTAGCTGTTCAACCAGATCCTTTATTGTAACTAACTTATTGATTTATTTAAATTTTTTTTTTTTTTTTTATATAAACTTTGATGTTTTCCTCCTTTGCAGGACGCGTCTAAGAAGAAGAAAGAAAGGCTTTTTGACTGTTCAAACAAATTCTTATTCTTGATCTGGTCGGTAGCTGGCTGGCTGGCTGGCTGGCTGCTGATCATATATAGTTTGAAGCAAAATTTGGATTGGTCGGGCTGTCAATAGATTCTTTACATTGACAGCCCGATTTTCTATTTCTTGAAGGCGATACCCCACCAAATTCAAACAGGTAAAAATCAGTTGTATTCCTTCAAACATTTTACATCACTTTGTTTCACGTTTCTCTCGTGCATATTTGGCACGTTTTAAAGAAACCAATGGTTTTCTTGTAGGTGGAATTGTGAAATTGAAATTTGACTGGAGTTGTTTGCTGTGTATTTGAACGAGACATTGTGAAACTTGAAAGCCATCAATACTATGGGTACCTTGTCTGGGAACCTTCAAAGGCCGATAATTGCAGCCTCTGCTGTTTGCATAGCTTCTATTTCATCTGATTTTCGTGAAAAATTTTGGCCGAATAAATCATCAGAAACATGTTCTTCCTCAGAACAATCGAGTTCGTCTTCGTCTTTGTTATCTGTTTCGATAGATGCACAAAAATCATCTTGGGTGTCTAAGGTATCAGTGTCAAAGCTTGCTAACTTGGCATTTGCGACAAGAATTCGTGTTCCCGTGCCTGACATATATAGCCGCATACCTGTCTCAAGTTCTTGTTCTTTTCCTGGATGGTTATATTCGTCTGTAGCCTCGTCCCCTGCTTTAATTAACTCGTATCAATCGGCTGAGTTGGCGAAAGCCGCCAAGCCGGCTTCTTACGTGTATGATGTGAATTCCTCACCATCAGAGGTATTGTATAGATGGCATTTGCCAGAGCCAAAGGCTGTTGATGTATCTGGTAGTTCTGATTGTTCATCAGTAAAATCTAGGACAGTGGTGGTTTTGCTTGGGTGGTTAGGTGCAAAGCAGAAGCATCTGAATAGATATGCAGAGTGGTACACCTCGAGAGGTTTTCATGCCATTACGTTTACATTCCCAATGTCCGAGATTCTAAGCTATCAAGTTGGAGGAAAAGCTGAGCAAGATATAGAATTGCTTGTTAACCATTTGGCTGATTGGTTGGAAGAGGATGGGAAGAACTTGGTATTTCACACTTTCAGCAATACAGGGTGGTTGACGTAAGAATACTTTAGCTGACCACTAGTACACTTGCCTCCCAATCCACAACCAACCCCCCCCCCCCCCCCACCCCACCAAAAATAAAAGCGGAACCTGATAAAATCTGGAAGTGAACATTTTGTGTAACTCAGTTAAAAATTGCCTTGCAGATATGGTGTTGTCTTGGAGAAGCTTCAGAGAAGTGATCCAAACTTAATGGGAAGGATTAAGGGCTGTATTGTGGATTCTGCTCCTGTTGCAGCTCCTGATCCACAGGTATTGTTGTCTAGGAAGTTACTATGCCTTTTTCGGTGGAGTGATTATTGAGATTTGAAATGTTATGTTGGTGGTGGTAAAGTAAGACTGGATGATCCAAAATACGTACTTTTGACTACTTGAAACTGATATTCCAGTATGCTTAGTTGGCTTTGGTGATGATGTCAATCTTCATACTTGCAGTTTGTCAGTATCATGAGTGGAGCTATAAGCTAGTAATTTCTGTATAAAAGAGTATTTGACTTTTATTTTGCAGTTCCATATATGAGTTTATTTGTTATTGTTTAGATATCTCGATCCATGTGCTAAATTTGCCAGCAAATGGTAATATTTGAAACTGGAGCATGCATTTTTTTGTCTTTATTTTCTCGAGTGCATCATTGTTGTTTCCTCCCATGTTGATTTTATTAGTTACAAAAAAATTTTGTCAGAAAAGCTCTCAGTTAAGTTGATTACAGATCTTGTATATCCTTCCAGGGTCCCTCTTCAGATCATAATAGGTTTCTAACTCCTGGGGGATAGGAGAGGTGGAGCAATGAAGTTCTACATATCATTCTGAAACTTTATTATATGTTTTGGGGTAAAGGAAGGGGGATCAGTGTGGTTTTTGTTCTGTACAACTCTTTCTTTCGTTGTTTTTGGATATTGATTTTGATGTCATTCTTTCGTGTTTGTATGTCTATTAGGTCTGGGCTTCTGGATTCTCTGCAGCTTTTCTGAAAAAGAATAGTGTTGCAACAAAAGGTGCAACGAGTGAGCAAAGTGCAAATATGTCAAAAACAAACAAAACTATTGTGGGAGAAACCAAGCCGGAGTTGACTGAAACTGCACTCTTAGTGGTCCTCAAGAAGTTTTTTGAGGTGGTTTTGAATCTTCCTACAGTAAATAGGTGAGGGATCCATTTTCGTTAGTGTTGTTGATGCTTATTTTGGCATGGTCTTGCAAGTTCCTATCCTTATTGATTGAAATATGCAAAATACATTATCGCCAATGTTGAACATGGTTGAATGAGTTCCAAGTGATTTTTGTTTAAGAATACTGCATTGGTTAGTTTCCTTGATTTTACAGTAATCTTTATTTTCATGTTGGTATGAATAACATCTTTTGGCCTTTGTCATACTTTACTCCTACAATAATCAATAGATAAAGGCTACTCCTGCACTTCTTACTCACGCGATTTTCATGTTACCAAATTGTAGGAGGTTGTCTGATGTTCTTAGTTTGTTGACATCACAACAACCTAGCTGTCCACAGCTATATATTTACAGCTCAGCAGATAGAGTCATTCCTGCCGGATCGGTTGAATCCTTTATTGATGGCCAGCGGAAGAATGGGCGCAAGGTCAGAGCCTGCAACTTCATTTCCACACCCCATGTCGACCATTTCCGGAATGACCCAAAATTGTATTCTTCTCAGCTCACACAGTTTTTAGATGATTGTGTGCTGACTTGCTGCAGAAATTCTTGAATAGATTACTAACCAGTCTAACTCATTCTTTTCTTTGATTTCCTTATTCTTTTGTTTTTGTCTCCAATTTTTCCATACGCACATGACTTGCTCATTGATGTAGAGATTCAATTATTGCTCTTTTTTTTTAACCTTTCTCCCCTTTTGACCTCAATTATTATCTGTACTCAACTTGGAAAGAGACAGTTATTCAATTGTAGAAATTTTCGATGTATTTAAACTACTTGACATTGCCATCTTCATATTACTGCTTCCATCAAATTTCCTTGCACTTTCGAAGTTCTCTATTTTGGCATCTTATAGTCCCTGTCCACACAATTGTACCTGTTAATTGATTATGCTCGTCACATAGGCTTGTCACATGGAAAGTGGAAAAAACAGCCATTCCTGCTAATCCCCTTGCCCTGAGGTTAGACATAGCAATTTGGCAGGTTGGTAAAGGATTTAAGGATTTTCATTTAAATGGATTTGGGAAAAACTTGCATATACCTGGTCCACCAGCAAGTTTTTTACTTGAAGCCAAAAAGCCTTAAAAGTTCTAAATTATCTTTGCTGCTGCTTCATTCTGGAGAGAGGGAGAAAAAGAAAAGACCCCCTGGGGAAGAGGGGGAAAATATGAGACTTTTTGAGGGAGTTGAAGTAGGTAAAACAATACTAATTATGAAATTGACTAACAATATTGCCAAAGCCCAAGGGGGCGTTTTTGTATTTGGCTCTAGTTTGCAGTCAGATGAATGAACCACCAAACTATAGATTAAATTGTTATGTGGTTGGATCATATTGGATTAACTCAGATTTATGAGGCAAATATGATCCCAACATATTATTTCATAAATAATACTCTATCGCACGCATTTACACACACAAAATGATTTTTTACTACACATAAACATATATTCACCTACTAAAATACTTCCACACATATAAACATACTCATTTCTTAAGTTTCTTAGATGGAAAAACATCATTTTCATAGACACATACACATAAAAACACACATTAACATACTTTCACACATACAAACACTAATTTTTAAACTGCTTGAATATACACAACTCCTTGACAAACACACACTAACATTCACACATACAAACACTAATTTTTAAATTGCATGGGTAGACATACCTCCTTGGCAAGATGCACTGCTTCTTTTTTTTTTTTTTCCACACATACAAACACTAATTTTTAAACTACTTGGATAGACACAACTCCTTGGCAAACACACACTAACATAATTTCACACATATAACCACTAATTTTTAAACTTCTTGGATAGACACAACTCCTTGGCAAGGTGTACTACTATTTTTTTTAAAATTACCATAAAGTTAAAAGCATGTTTATAATTCACTTGTTAAAAAGATATTTAAAGCTTCTTTTTTATAGGTATGTCCTTTTTATATAGCAAATTTATTTCAAAGATGAAACAAAAACATTTTTTCCGTAATTGGTGAATGGATATAAATACAAAGAAAGTCATTTTAAGTATAACGAGTTGCTCAATTTATAAACTAAACAGGGGCCGGTGGAAAGGAACAGATTTCCTTTTCCATGTTATTTCTTTGAAGAAAAGTGTAAGAACCTTTAATAAACTGGTCACTATAAACATCAGATAACATGTCTTTTAAGGCTAGAAGCGCAACAGATTTGAGATAGTATGAAGCATAAATTAATTACAAGGCATGTTCACCCTATTAAGTAAGCATACCTAGTCTAAGAATCTAATCATCAACAAACCAGTGGACGCTCGCAAAGTTGAAACGGTTTGAACTGTTCTAATAAACCTTTAAGCAAAAAACTTTGTAGTAAGTTCACAAGAAAAACTGCCTAACATCACCTGGCAAGGAAGCCAAAGGGATACATATGCATGGTCTTCCGCCTAGAGGCTCGCAATTCAGCTGCAAGATCAGTACTCAAGGTGTGTCACAGTGGTCCAAATTTTAATAGCCATTCAAGTTGCTAACTCAAAGGTCAGTGGCAAGCTAAGCCAAAAAGTGCGGGACTATCATAATTTCCCTTGATTCAAGGTGGATAAGTGCAACTCTTTTTTCAGCCTCACTGTCACTCTCATGGTTGACAAATCTGATTAAACTTCTTGTTCAAGCCCACTATAAATTTCTACTATCTTGAACGCTAGGAAAGCTGCATAAGTAGTACCTGCAGACAAACATTATTAATCTGGACAGCCTTTTTGAACCTACAAATGCAAGAGATTGGCACACCCACGCTTGAGAAAAGAAAAGAAAACTCTGGTATTAACCTAATAACGTTAGTTCCATATGTTGTATGTTATGGATCAATTGAGGTCCCTTCAGAAAACTAATCATTTTTTACAAAATATTTAAATTCACAGCTTTGTTTTACGGATTCCATAAACTTCCAAATCCCAAAAAATAACAAAGGAAAAACAAACATCAATAAATGGACCGAAAGAGCCATGCAGGAGAAAGGGAGGTAGGAAAGTGGAAAAAAAGGAAAAAGCAATGGCCAGCTTTTCATGATACATCTCATGATTAGGGATGATGCTGAACCATATAACTCGACTTGAGATTGTGAGTTACTTGATCAATAGGTCGACTCGAGCTTGCTTTGATTGAACTCAATCTTGAGTTTGAGCAACTTGTTTGAGGTTACGGGTCGAACTCGAGTTCCAAATTCTTGTACTCGAAGTTTCGACAAGTCTAATCGAGCTTTTTATCATACACACACACACACACACACACACATATATATATATATATATATATATGTATATTAATTTTTTATATCTATTATTGTGAAATGTCAAGTATATCCTTTATTTAAATTATATGTAAAATATTAATTTTTAATAGGTGAGCTCAAATAGACTCGATTGAGTTTGATTGGACTCGATTAGATTTAATTAAACTCGAACTCGAGTTTAAGTTTGAGTAAGGTAAACTAACATCGAGCTCGAGCTCGACTTTTAAAATATCGATGAATTCGAGCTCAATTATTTTACCTTGAGTTAGTTTGAGTAGTGCACTACTCGAATTTAACTCAACCTGAATGTGATCAACCATTGCTAATCCAGTAGGCTATTCCTCATTACGAGCATGACTGGCCAAATGGTACAGTAAATTGGACGTGCAACTCACATTATTTGCTAAGTATTTCTTACCACATGTTTGGCACACGGCTTTCTATCTACCATTCTCTTTAGGCTTTAACCTATGAAAATGATGCCAAAGTGCCAAAAAGGATCTCTTATGTGTCTCCATATTACTCCCATGACTGCAATGATAGAAATCATCGTCAATATTGCAAGCAACCGATGCATTAAGCCATAGAAAATACGACAAACAAATTATTATGATGAATCATATAATAAAAAAAAATCATCTTTATTGAACATCCATATGATTTTAAAACACATTTCTATAATTCACGCAAAGAATGATAGATTTTTAGCTATTTTTCATAACTAAAACATATATTCCAGTCATATGATTATGGCATTCAGATTTGATTGTCCCAAGCTGTAGGGATTATGGCATGCAGATTTGCTTGCCCGGAGTTGTTTCCAAGGAAACAAGTAGTAGAGAATTATTGACATGAACTCCATCTTTTGTGGCCTAAAGATGCCGAGACAGATCTTAGAACATTGCATTGTAAATACAGGATCTTTTTAATCAACTTTCTTGGCTGATTCTTGATATTATTTTTGTCGCTGTTCCTCAATAATTACGTGTATTGAAAAGCAATAACACTCAAATTTAAAATTAATTATCCTTAAGCTTGACAATCAAATTTTATCTTTGTCTTCCCATGACCTATTTGGCATTTCATCGTATTGACTCGCTTAAATGTCATAATTAAACTGCAAGTTGATTTGCCAACTTATATTACGCCATAATCATAGTCTTTGGTTTGACTACATTGTAACATGCATAGGGTGACTAAACTAAACCTGATCATAGGTCAAAACTTTTTTGTATACCTATAAAAATGTCATTTATCTCCAAGTTTTTACAGGCAAGACCACAAGTATAATTACGCTAAAGAAGATGTGACGACCCCACCTTCCCCTAAGGTGTACCCAAGAGTTTGGCGGTCTGTAACGACCCCACCTCCCCCTAGGGCGTACCCCAGGGTTTAGCGGACCCCCTGCCCAGCTCTCGCCAGGACTCACTCACTTATCTCAAATAAAATAAGTTATAATCCCAAGAGTAAATGAAATAACAGTTCCAAGTTTAGAACGTACATTTACATTCATTTCTATCCCAAACATTCATACAATCCCAAAAATAACAAAAGATATGAGTTCCAGATGCATTCAACTCTAATCGAGCACTAGCGCAAGTGAAATCGTAAAATTTCAAAAACTAGATTATGCTAGCCTGTACCAATCTCACGCCCTCGCTCATACCCCTTGTAAGAAAAACAAATCTAATAGGGTGAGTTAAAGTTTAGTGAGGTTTCAAGTAGTAAGTTGACCATTATTTAAAAGTGAAAGTATCAAAGTAGCAAAGTAGCGAACATAACAAGTCAAGAAAATGAGCAATAACACTTCGTATGCCCAATCATTAAGTATTCAACATTTCAAGTAAAAGGATATAGTTGCTTTTGCAAACTAACTCCACTATAGCTTGATCAAGTAGTAGCTGACACTCCGTCAACTTTCAAGTAAGATAACTAGTCCAGTAGTACACCACTTAACTCCAATCTCCATCCACCAATCAAACCCCTTACTAGATCTGAACTCCCTAATAAACACTGGTGGTAATACTCGAGTATACCGATTAGTCGAGAAGATAACATTCTACTCGACAAAACTAGAGACCCAGGGTTCGTTACCTAATCGACCAAGCCCTTGCCGGCTCGACTTGAGTAACTAGCCACAGGGTTTCTGGAATTCCAGACAGTATTCAAGTTATATGCATGTATATCAGGTCAATTGTAACCAATGAACAAGAATGTATCACTTTAGGGTAAGTGCGATAAAGTACACTCTTGCCCGTCCAAACCAATCAAATAACATCCGACCACGTTGGTAAAGCATTTAAATCAAGTATCAAGTTCAATAATGTATTTGGAAACACTCACCAAAGATTTAGTGCTTCTTAGGATCACGCTCAGGTGCAACTCTTTGTTTGGAGTCCAAATCTGAGATAAAATATCATTTAAGAGTTTGAAATCAATTAGGGTTTGAAACTTAGGAGTTTCGCTTAGAGAAAATCAAGTAAATGAAACTCGTTTAGTAGTTTTCATGTTAATTATCCTCTAGAAAATTCATGCTCGCTCGTTTAGTTTTGGTAAGGAAGCGAGTAAAACTTTTAAGTCGCAAAGTGGTCTAAAAGATGAGGAAAACATATTTCGAATGGTCGTTACTTTCGCCTTTTAAAGGGTACGAGTTTTGGCCACAATTCAGCTCATATACCTCTACTAATGGTAAATTCACTACCATAGACAATCCAAATTCACTTCGACCTCAAATCGTCACTCAAGTTTCAAGTTTACTCGCTTATCCTTTGAGCAAAAAGTTGGGCAGCATGCCCTTGTATTTATCCATTTTCCCATCCAAGTACAACTTGGATTCACAAGCCAACAAATCTCCACTCTAACCACAAGTGATAACCAACAACATATATCTATTCAAGGCCTCTAAACGAACTAAACAAACCAAATAATAACTTATCACCATGGATATCAAAGCTGGAAACCAGTTTAGAGAAGAAATTATAAGTGGTAGATTTGTCATCCTTCGGTGTTTTGGTCATAACTGTAGCTAGGTATATCGGATCGAGGTAAATTTTATGGCATTTCGAAACTAAGACATAGACCTACATTTCCTATGAAAACATTGACACCTGGTTCTGGCATTTTCAGGGTAAAAAATGGATGGTCAGAAGCACATGAAAAACAGGTCAGGAAAATTAGAGTTTTTGCGCAGTCAAGAGTGCTCTAGCCAAATCATATGCTAAAATGATCCAATTGATCTG
The DNA here is from genome assembly GCF_036785885.1 of Coffea arabica. Taxonomy (NCBI): domain Eukaryota; kingdom Viridiplantae; phylum Streptophyta; class Magnoliopsida; order Gentianales; family Rubiaceae; genus Coffea; species Coffea arabica. The sequence goes on along the minus strand of NC_092330.1, from coordinate 12,165,089 downwards.
AAATTTTGCAGGTAGAAAGTTAACTCAAATCCGTATAATTGTCATGTTTTTTTCAAAAGCTGATTCAGTCTAAAACATGGAGAAATTCGCAGCCAAAATTGATTCCAAAAATAGGGCAAAACTAACATTCACCACCAAATGCTGGAAATGCAACTTTCAACTATAAAAAGTAGTAAACATGCCACTAATCACTTCACGAGTTCCATTTCCAAGTTCAATAACAACATTTGCTAGATAAACATCAATAATCAAAGCTGGAAAATACAAACCCCAGCTGAAAATTTCACTACACACCAAAAACTAAAAAATCATCCGTCAAGTGCCAAGATTGAAAGCTTCTATAGCATTTTTAGCTGGATTAAGGTAAAGACAAGAGGTGGATGAACTTATACCTTCCCAAAGCCTTCTTGTAAGTGAGGAATCAATCACTTTCTCCTAAGATTTTCACCACTCCTAACTTCCTAAGCACCAAGACGTAAGTTTAATCGGTTTGGTTTGTGTGATTTCAATTCAACAAGGAAGAATCATGGTTGGAGTTGAAGTTGTTTTCCTCTATTTTTCCCTCTGTTGCTCTCGGCCACCAAGGAGAAATAATGAACAAGATGAACCAAAAATGAATGATAAGAAGGAAGGAAATTAGTTGGTCAAACACCTCTTGGATTGCCACCACTTGTCGCAACAAGATTAACTCTTATTTTTTTTTCTTTTCTTCCCTTTATTTAGTCCAAAATTTTGGCTGCTTTGGAGGATATTTTAGGGGTGATTAGCTGAAATAAAAGCAAGGAGATTAAGATAATAAAGTAGTATTCAAGTGGTGTACTCAATCGGTAGCAAACGGTGCATGTCGGTTCAAGCCGATTTTCCTTAACTCTCGCGTAATTGTGTTTTAACTTATAGTTCACTAACTTATTAATAGCACTTCTAATCATACACTTCCATTTATTTAAAACTCACTCTTAACTACCAAATTTAGTACACGCACCTCACCAATTAATCACACTACCAAATTACGCAAAAACCCTATTTTACCCTAACTATAAAACTAAGGGCAAAACTCTTAATTCTATTATTTATTACAACTATTGAGGGAGTAAATGAGTAGTAAAGATATTGTAAAGTAATTTAATCAAATTAAAAGGGAATTTTAAGAAAATATAGAGAATTTTGCAAGTCCTCACACTCTCTCCTCCTTAAAAGAATTTTTACCTCGAAATTCATACCTTTATTCATAAATAGCTCAGGGTACTTCTCCTGCATGTCTGTCTCTAGTTGCCAGCTTGCTTCCTCCACCTCATGGTGTTTCCATAGAACCTTAACTAGTGGAATTTGCTTATTTCTCAAATCCTTCACCGTCCGATCTAGTACTCAAATGGGTCGTTCCTCGTAGGTTAAAGACTCATCCAATTCAATATCTTTTGGTGGCAAAACATGAGTCGGATTCGGGTGATATTTCTTAAGCAAAGAAACATGGAAAATATCATGGATCCGAGATAAACTAGCTAATAACTCTAGTCGATAAGCCACATTTCCTATCCGCTGGAGTACATTAAAAGGTCCTATGTATCTTGCTTGCAACTTTTTCCCCTTTCCTGCCTTGATCTTTCCCTTCAGTGGCGTAACCTTAAGAAATACCTTATCCCTTCAAACTCCAAATCCTTTCTTCAATAGTCGGCATAACTCTTTTGTAAACTTTGGGCTGTTTGAAGTCTCTGACGTATCACTTTTACCCTTTAGTAGGCATCCTCAACCCATAGTATTGTTGCCGGATCTATAATTTTTCTCTCTTCTACTTCATCCCAATGAATTGGGGATCGACATCTTTGTCCATAAAGTATTTCATATGGGGCCATTTGAATAGAAGAATGATAACTATTATTATACGTAAACTCAACCAATGTCAGATATTGGCTCCAACTCCCTCCAAAATCTACAATACAGGCTCTTAACATATCCTCAAGAGTTTGGATAGTTCTTTCTGACTGTTCGTCAATTTGAGGATAATAGGTTGTGCTATAGTTCAACTTAGTGCCTAGAGTCTCTTGCAATTTCTGCTAAAAGCGGGATACAAATCTAGGGTCTCTGTCTGATACTATGCTTACTGGTACCCCGTGTAATCTCATAACTTCGTCCATATAGAGTTTCGCAAGTTTCTCCAAAGAGTTTCATGTTCACTAGTAGGAAATGCGCGGTTTTAGTTAATCAGTCCACTATCACCCAAATCGCATTATGACCTCTTTGAGTTCGTGGCAATCCTAATACAAAATCCATCGTTATGTGCTCCCATTTCCATTTAGGTATCTCTAAAGGCTGTAACAGACCTGACGATTTTTGATGCTCAGCTTTCACTTGTTGACACGTAAGGCACTTTTGTACAAACTGAACAATCTCCGCCTTCATATTATCCCACCAATACAGACTTTTGAGATCCTAGTATATTTTGCCACTACCTGGATGCATCGTGTATCTAGAGCGGTGAAATTCCTCCAAAATCTCCCTTTTCAGTTCCTCATCCTCTGGTACAACAACGTGATTCTGGAATCTTAGAATCCTATAAGGACCTAGGTTAAACTCAGGTAATTCTCCTTTCTTCACTCTTTCCACCCACTTTTGTATCGTTGGCTCTTTCTTTTAAATCTCTTTAATTCGGTCCAACAATGTCGATTTCACCTCAATATTTCCAACGATAATTTTCTGCGGCTCAAGACGAGGGTTCCATTCACATACATTTTCTAACAGGTTCCACTCTTCCACCATTAAACCTGCTAGTTGAGCCTTCCGACTTAAAGCATTTGCTACAACATTGGCCTTTCCTGGATGGTAATTAATGGTACAATCATAATCTTCTAAAAACTCCACCCACCGACGTTGTCTCAGATTTAACTCCTTCTGAGAAAATAAGTACTTAAGACTCTTATGGTTTGTGTATACCTCAAATGTCACCCCATATAAATAATGCCGCCATTTCTTCAAAGTAAACACCATAGCTGCGAGTTCTAATTCATGGGTTGGATAGTTTTGCTCATGAAATTTTAACTTCCGAGAAGCATAGACAATTACATTCCTATTTTGCATTAAAACACACCCCAATCCTTCTCTCGAAGCATCAGTATACACCGTATAGCTATCCTTCCAATTTAGCAAAGTTAACACTAGAGTCATGGTCAATTGCTTCTTAAGCTCTTGAAAACTATTTTCACACTTAACATCCCAAATATATTTCCCTTGTTTCTTTGTCAAATTCATTAAGGGTCCCGCAATTCTCGAGAAATTCTCTATAAACCGGCGGTAATTGTGAGGACCCAAAAATTTCTTTAGAATTTCCTCCCATTTTTGGAAAAATTAATTTATATTTCCTTCTATGTTTCTTTACTTGATTATTTAACTATTTACTAGCCCTAAATTTCATGGTGATTTCATTAGTTGAGCCAAGAGTTTTACTTTTACTTTCAAGTTACAGTAAGTTAAGGTTTTGGCATATTTTGGTAGTTAATTGGTGAGGTGTGTGTATTAAATTTGGTGGTTAAAAGTGAATTTTATATAAGAGGAAGTATATGATTAGAAGTGCTATTTATAAGTTAGTGAATCATAAGTTAAGATACTAGTACGCGCGAGTTAAGAAAAATTGGCTTGAATCGACGCGCACCGTTTGCTACTGATTGAGTACCCTACTTGACCACTACTTTCTTGCCCTAATCCTCTTGGTTTTATTTTAGCTAATTAGCCTCTAATTAACCCTTAAAACAGCCAAAATATTTGACCTACAAAAAAGAGGAAAAGAAATAAAAAACAAGAAAAAATTTGGTGGTGCCAAGTGTTGAACATCTATGCAACTTTTGACCAAGACTTCATTGGTCTTTATCTTGGAATTTTGGACTAAAAATCTCTTCATTCCTTGCTCCTCTTGGCCGAAAATATTGAGAGAAAAACCAAAGAGTGACCTTCGACTTCAACTTCAATTTCAAGCTTGAATCTTGAGTTTCAACCGTTAGTTTTGGAAACTACTCCATAAAAGTGTTAACTAAGGTAGATTTCAAGGTGCTGGTGGAGTGATTTTGTAAGGAAAAGCACTAAGCTACCATTTTTCTTGAGGTTACAAGGTACTTTGGTAAGAAACTTCCTTTTCTCTTGCTAAATTTGGTATAGAAGCTTTCAATCTTGGCTTGCTATGGTTGATTTCCTAGTTTTTGATAGTGTAATAGAATTTTCGGCTAGGGTTTGCATTTTCAGTTTTGATTAGTGTTGTTTAACTAGTAAGTGATGTTATTGAGCTAGGATATGGATTGGTGAAGTGATTAATGGCTTGGTTGTGACATGTTAAGAGTAAAAGTTGAATTTCCAGCATTTGGTAGTGATTCTGTCCTGTTTTTGGACCCTTTGAGAACTGCATATTCGTCCATGATAAAGGACAAATTAGTTCTTGCTCAAAACACTAAAGTTGTAGGGATTTGAGTTAGATTTCTACCTAGAAAATTTCAGCTCAATCGGAGTACTGTAGCTTGTGAAATGACTAAAATACCCCTGACTGCCCAAATGCCTTGTTTAACAGACAGCTTTCTGTTTTCTCTGAGATTTCAATTTTTGACCATGAAAATGCATGATTTGGCTTTGGAGGTCTTCATAATAAATGTAGGCCTATGTCTTAGCTTCGAAATTCCATCAAATTTACCTCGATCCGATATACCTAGCTATAGTTATGACCAAAACACCGAAGGATGACAAATCTGCCACTTATAAGTTTTCCTTAAATGGATTTCCAGCTTTGATTTTGATGGAGTAATTGCTAGAATTACCTTGTATTTGGATGATATTAAGCCTAGTTGAAGAGCTATCTTGTTAAGCTTGCTTATATGTTGAAGTTGGGCTGAGCTGAGGAAAGAAATGAAGCCCTAAGTGGCTAGAAAATAGTTAAATACAAAGGGCATGCTGCCCAAATTTCTATTACTTGCTCTTATGAATATTAGTAAGATGTAAGGTTTGATTTTAGGGTTAGTTGGATCTTAAGTTACATATGTATCCTTGAATGTGTGACAGCCCACCTTCCCCTAGGGCGTACTCTAGGGGTTAGCGAACTACCTGACCAACTCTCGCCAGAACTACTAAGCCGCACACACGAAGGCCAAACCATTCTGAAAGATATTACTACGATCAATCGATTGAACGACAACGAATAACGAAGAACGAAAACAAAAATGAAAATGAACAGTCGCGGCCACGTCACAATCTGGCCAAGACTTGGCCGGACATTCGGCCGGATTCAAGGCAGTGAACAACCCAATTTTTTTTTTCAAATTCCCCTACAAATCCGGCCAGGTATCTGGCCAAGAACTGGTCGGATACATGGCCGAATTCCGTGAATAGTTTTCCCGCCAAATTTTTTTTTCTCTCCTCGTTCAAATTCCGCACTCGTTCGAATCCCAATCAAGTACAAGTAAACTTTGTGTAAATCTAGAGAATGTACATTCCCAAGCAAATATATCACATAGACATAAAGAATCACATCTATATACATACATTGGTAACTTTACAAATCAAAAGGAAACTTTGGATCAAGATACAATTAGGGTTTTCCCAACTATAGAGGAGCAATACAAAAGAATGCCTATACTAGCTCAATTTTTTCTTCAAAACATCACAGTTCCAAACACTATGCCCTGTAAGGAAAACAAAGGCAACAGAGTGAGCTTTCGCCTAATGAGATACCAACACGCCAAGTACATGTGAATCACAAAAGTACAATTGTACTCAATCCAAATATAACCATCAAACAAATAGTAATAATCACCACATGTAAACAGGAGTAAAAGGATACAAATGGCTCTCAAGAGCCCATTTCCTCTTTTACAGTACTTGATCATAGCTCGTTGACTCTTCGTCAACGCTTAACGAACAAACATGACTGGAGACCCTACTTTACCTCAATTCCGTCCACCACACATACCCTTTATCGAACCCGAACACCAAACAAAACAGAGGTGATAATACTCGAGTATACCAGAATCCAGAGTCTTAAATACCTAAAGATTCCCCAGAAACAGTCCCTATGACTTGTCAATTTCCTCGATCAAGCCCTTGCTGGCTCGATTCAATTGACTGCTTAATGAGGTTGAGCTCAGATTTAACAGTAAAGGTCGTTGGAAACACGTCCAAACAACACCAGTTCAGGCACAGCTAAGAAATTCCAAGTTATACAGTAAACAGTCAAATAAGTAATAAAGAATGAGCATGATAAAGTACATCCTCGTCTCATCCAGAACAAACAGAAATTACAGTCATTCAAATCACAGATTTCAAGTACGCATAAAGCAAAGAAGCAACAATTATGTGAGTACATCACCAGTTCAAATATAGTTAACTTAAACGTTTCCTCCCGAGGCACGCCTTGAATCACCGGCATGTCCTACGCACAACCAAGAAAACAATTGAGACTCGATTACGAGTCATTTACCTATTCAATAAACTACTAATGCAAGGCCAAAATAGAACTTGGAAGTGAAAATAAGGAACAACTGGTGCCATAGGCCTAGACAACCCCACAGTCTCTCATTTCCACCCAAAAGCAACCCAACTCAAAGGAATCACATAGACTCAAAACTTGGACAGCACTTCCCCTTAGATTTCCTTACTTTTCCACCCTACAAACAAACACCAACTTGAACCCAAAACCACCACAATTGCACATACAATTGCTATGCTATTAAACACACTTCATTAGGGTCACAATACCATTCAATCTTAGCCAATTAATAGCTCTAAAACCAACCATAACAAAGCCCTAAATTCAAAACCCTAAACTGTAATTGAGGTACACAAGCTGAAATTTTTCGTAGGCAAGTGAAACTAACATATCCAAGCTCAAAATTGCACATAACAAACTACCAAACCATGGCTAATCATCAATCATCACATGAGGGCAGAAAATTCACTATAAAAAACTGAAATTTACCATAACCTTACTTCAAATCATAAACTTTCTCGCAAAACTACATATTTAACAACTCTAATCCACTAATTTGCAATTATTAAGAGCAAAAAGGAATTTCTAGGTGAGTTACCTTGGAACCTTAGGAAAGATGGTAGCTTAGGGTTTCTTCTACAAAAATCACTCCACCAAGACCTTTATTCCTCCTTAATTTGCACTTCTATGGAAGGATTTGCAATTTAATCGGTTGGAACTCAAGATTTGGACAAGAAATTGAAGAACAAAGTGAAGTCTCTCTCTTGGATTTTTCTCTCCCAATAGCCGGCCAAGCAAGAAGGAAAATGAAGGGAATTTTAGTCAAAATTTGATTTTTAGTAAAGGTAAAGAAAGGTTGGTCAAAGTCCACAACCAATGATTTCATGACACCTAGCTATCCTAAGCTCATTCTCATCCTTTTGTCTACCAAAGGTTAATCTATGTAACTAACCTCTAATTGTCCCTTAACACCTTGTAAATAACATCCCTTCATGCAAAACTTCACTTAATCATCAAAATTTATCGTACTTTACGCATTAGCAGGTCCCACGTCCCATAAGTACTACTAATGTCACATAAACTAACTTGTACTAGGAAAATGATTTAAAACTATACTTAGTTATAAAAATATTTAGGAATTTAGTCTAATAAGGAAAAATATAGAAAAATGTATGTAAGGGAATAAAATAATGACTAGAAAATAAGAAAATTTTCGGGTCCTCATAGAATGCACTTCAATAGTAGTATATGAGTTATTTTTGACCAAGATTTGGTATCAACTAAGGTGAAAAGTGTTAGTTTTATCTCAAAAATTTTGAATTACATTTGCTCACTTCAATTTGGGATTGGTTATTCTTTCAACTACGGATTCCTGGAATTTTCTTTCGTCATGTTTGAATGTTAAATGGTTTCCAAGGATTGCTAAACAGATTTTCGATAGGCGAGTGTGTACTTTATCGCACTCGACCCAAGCCCAAAAGTGAATTTTCAATGTTTGAATGCTACTTGTACATGAATGTAAGATTTTTGACTGAACTGGACCCTTGCCTTTCGTTGCCAGTCGACTTGAGTCAGAAAAGGACTCGGTCGGGCGGCTGGTGATCCTGCGACAGTGTGTGATGCCCCCACTTCTCCCTAAGGCGAATCAAAGGGTATCCGTGAGACGTCTGCCCAGCTCTCGCCAGGACTCGGTATAATTCCCGTTCAAGCTTAATGCAATACTAGCTATCACAACAAGATAAAGTAAGAAAGAGAAGTCGCTTCCACAATTAACATTCAAACTTACACCACGAGTTCCAAAATACATCAAGTACCCAATTCTTACATCAGGATCCCAAAATACACATCAAATTTCAAAATATACAACAGCCAAAATATCTAGCCAATTGCATTTGAAACACTAATACACAAGCACATCCAGAGAATTTCTTCGAGATTCACTCCAGGTCCTATCCTGTTAAGGAAAACAAATCTACAGGGTAAGCAAAATGCTCGTGAGGCCAAGAACACACATGCAAGCATATAGTCCAAGTAGCAAGCCCAAATAACAGGTCAAATGATAAAGTGCGAGTAGTTAACAATTTCAATGAAATGTAACCAGAAACAATTTAAGGATATGGTAGCTCTCAGGAGCTAAGTTTCATTCACTTTGCCTATGTTATTCGTATACCTTCCCACGATGACTCTCCATCAACCGGGTCGGTATTTCTAATCCGTAGATCTCCACTTACTTCTCATGTCCGTCCACCGTACACCGCACCGGGCCCGTATGACATTTATAAGGCGATACTCAACGAGTATGCCAAGCGAGATCTCTCCAATAGATCAAGCTTTTCATGTGATCGTCACGGCTCATCGAGGTTCCCGACCAAACCCATGCCGGCTCGAGTCCCAAGGTCGGCCTATGAGTTTGGGCGTCCCCCATGTACATTTGAATGTCGAGGAGATTCACTCCAGCGACGTATGCAGCCATAGCATACTATTTCATGTTATTCAAGCATTTGATATATCCAAACATTTGACATATTTTCAAGCATTTGATATATTCCAGCATTTCAAGCATGAGTTATTCATTTCAAATGAGAACGAATGCGATAAAGTACACACTCGACTCCATTTTCAAAATCTCAAGTCATGGATAATCACCAAGTAGTCATACACTTGACACTCACCAAGTACACAAAGAAGAACTATCACTTGAAGTTCAAGCGTCTACTGTGGGATCCTCTTGAAGGTCCTCACACGAGTCTGAGCAATTAATAGTGGATTATCATTTATAATCCCAGTTATCACAAATGATTGTACGCTTGTACAATCTAAAAAAATTTTACTAAATGAGCCTTAATTACTCGTAAAATCGAGACTCAAAGATGGGGTTTCAAAACACAAAAGAAATCGAGTTTTCATCTTTAAAATCAAGTACAAAACGTTCAAGTGATACCGAGAGGAAAAGGAGAATTCGAAAAATTTCATTTCCTTAAGTTTCGAAAATTTTAGTTTTGATATGAGATTTTTGAAAAATCGTATCTGACTCTTTACAAGTCCAAAATTGAAAAACTTGGTACCATTGGAAACTCCTTCCAAGTACTAAAATTTCCTAGAAGACACTTTTCCATGATTCCAAATTGAAGACATTCAAAATTTGGCGCAAATTTACTGTTTAGGCTTGCGAGACAGTTTCAGGGTTGGTTTTGACCAACTTTGAAAATTTGGCAAAATTCACACAATGTGAACTAGCCTCTAAAATTTGAAACTCAATTAGAGTTATAATCAAGGTTTAAAACACAATGAGCAGAACAAGAATCGGAGTTTTGAGCACCAAGATATGGCGGCTCAAATTTACTGAAAAAGTGAGACCGCTAGGCCAATTTTCCATATTTAAATCATGGAATTTGGGACTTTGTTTGAGCATTGAAATGGACTTAGAATGGTATCAAATTTGGCAATATTATCCTACCATATAAGCGCTATTTCCCTGTCAAATTTCATAGAAAAATTCATTTGGAAAGTTGGTTAGCAAAACCATCAAAGTTTCCAAATCTCCAAGGCAAAGCTGCCTTGCACCTCTAGTTTTCTTTTCTCAAACCTTTGGCCAATGAAAACATCACAAATATGGTTAATTTGTGTAGAAAATGTCTAAGAAACATCCAAAATATATTTGGTAGATGATTTATACCAAGAATTTCGAATAACAAGTCCCAAGTCAAGATTGGTTACAAATTAGTCCAAAAGTAGGGTTTTCTTTCACAAAGTCAGTTTTGAAATCTAGCCACAACTCACTCAATTCAACTCAAAATTGAGTGTGGTTGGTGGCGTTGAAAAATATATTCATAAAGCTACAACTTCTCAGAAGAAATCATTTTAAAAATCTGTCCACAACTAACTCATATTTGAACATCAATTCGCTGCTCAAAACAGAGCTTCCAGTATGGACGCGAAATAGAACAGGCAACTTTACAAGGTTGGTACAGATTACTCAGGTGGAACCAGGACGAGAATTTTATACCATTGGAAAACTGAGAATGTTTAGTTTCCATTTCCACAAATGGCACTCGATTCTGACATCGGAGCAAAAAGTTATAGCTGGTTGCAAAACACTGCCAGAACAATATGGAAAAAATTCCAGTTTTGATGAACTTTTGAAATCACAACATTTGGCCAACCAAATCACGTAATTTTTTGTGGAAACCTTCCTCACAGCCCACACAACATATATACATTATAAACAAGTCAATTGAATCTCAAAAAAATGCTCTAAAACCCCTTTCCTAGCTTAAGAGGATCACCGAATGATTTGCAAGTTATGGTAAAAATTTGAGATGATTTGGACAAGAAATGAGCAAGAAAATGAAGAGTTTTTGGGTCTTGTTTCTTCCTTGGAGTTGGCTGGCTGCTTGAGCAAGAGAGAGAGAGAGAGTTTGATCAAAGTGAAGCTTCCAATAGAAGCTAAAATGTGTGGCTCAAATTAGTTCAAAAGTCAACTCTCTCCCCGCGCGCGCATGCGCATTTCGTGCTCGATTTCTCTCGAGTTTGTTTCACTTGTGCACTAAACTTCTAATGCACTTCTATTCATACTATTATTATTCACTCTTAATGGTCTAAAAATAATGGTTTAATGTCTCTCAATTAAATCGCGCGCGTAAAAACGCATATTTCCAATTTGCGCGCGATAAAGTGAAATTTCCAAAAAATTCTTATAACGATAGTATAGCTAACTAACACTTGAACATTTAAACATAAAAAAATACCTATTTTAAGACTAATGTACAAGCCTCCAATTTTCCAAGCTTATTGTATGCTCGAATCGATTATTGACTCCCAACGTGTATTCACTATTCTCAATAAACGAATTTTCCAAAAATAAATTTTTGTAACAAGTCATTTTAAAAATACATGTAGGCCATAGTTTCATGTAATTGGGTCTAAAAATGTTGGAATAAAATATTCGGAGCAAACGGCCAATTAAATATTTAAATAAGCCAGTAATAGGAATTTAAACTAAGTAAATTCGCGGGTCCTCACATGAGTCTAGTAGTACTTCCTCAAATCTCTAATAAATTTGTATCAATGCGTCTTTCGAAAAACTAACGACGCGCGAGCGGTATGCACTTAATTAGAACTCATTCACCTTTAATTCCTCAATTAGTTTTTCTTAATCTACTATTGGTCATTTTTAATTTTTTCCAAGATAATTACACTCTCGAATAAAATATCACCTCGAAACACATGTACTCATTATTTCTCACTTAAACAAACCTCCGAAAATTAAATTTGCTAATGGGATGTTTTAAAAATATAAGGAAGACATTGTTCCATATGAATGGATTTAAAATGGTTGAAATAAATTATTTGGAGAAAATAGGTGAATAAATATTTAAATAAATCAATAATATTCGATAAAAATAAGAAATTTTTCGGGTCCTCACATCCTCCCCTCTTTAAAAAGAATTTTGCCCTCGAAATTCACACCTAGGACAATATCATTCCCTTCATGGTTAAGCCTATCAGATCAATCACCAACTTATGTTTTTCCAACTTATATTTCACAATTTCTATTCATTCAACTAGCAATCAAACCTTGTTTTTTCCCAATAGATATTTTAACTTCCGAGTCGTAGGGCAATCTAATTGGCCTCATGTCTAGCTCATACAGGTAATGTCTTCACTTTTTTAATGCAAATATTTTAGCCACTAACTCCCAATCATGAGTTGGCTACTTTCTCTCGTGTTATTTTAACTTTCTAGAGGCATATGCATTCACCTCATTATGTATTATTAATATACCTTCTAACCCATCCTTTGAAGCATCTGTATAAATCACAAAACTGCCTTCTCAGCTCGGTAGGGCTAACACAAGTGCATCGATTGAACATTTTTCACTTTCAAAATCTTCCTCACATCTAGAGTCCCAAATAACTTGTCAAGTCTTGCACTCTTATAAAAATCCTTAATAAACCAAAGATAGTATTCGGCTAACTCTAAGAACTCCAAATTTCGGTAGGATTCTTTGGTTGTTTCCTCTTATACAGCTTCCACTTTAACTGAGTCAATAACAATTCCTTCCTTAGATATTGTATACCTAGAAAGGTTACTTCTTCCAATCGAACTCACGTCTATCGAACTTAATGAAAGTTGGCGCTCTCTCGAAGTTTATAAAACTATCATCAGGTGTCTTTCATGCTCTTCTCAAACATTAGAGTATACCGATATATCATCAATAAATGCCACCACAGATTATTCCAATTACGTTTTAAAACCCCAATACATTAAGGCCATAATTGCTGCTAGTGCATTAGTCGACCCAAAGGGAGTGACTGAAAACTCAAAGTGTCCCCATCTTGAATTGGAAGCGGTCTTAGGCACATCAGTTACTAGGATTTCCAATTGATAATAGCTCTACTTTAAATCCAAATTGAATAGTATCACGGCTCCTTGCCGTTGATCAAAATTCTGGTCTATGTGAGACAACAGAGTATTTGTTCTTAATGGTCACATCATTCAAGTCTCGATAGTCTAAATATAGCCTTAAGTCTCTATTCCAAATATGATATCCGGTCCCTTAATCGTAGACTCACTAAATCTAACAAATATTTCCTTTCACCAACTCAAATCTCACAATTTAATATACCAAGTTGGCAATCAAGCGTTGGGTCCCAACTTCAACCCTAAGTTCTCGATTTTTTTTCACCGATCCCTAGTCATCCCTAGGATCTCGGGGTTGGCTACGCTCTCAAATACCATTCGATCACGTCTACTACCATCCATGTCTTATTACCAATCTAAAAGTGTGGGGCAAAATTTAAATATACATGTAAGTCATAAATTCAATTTTCATATGTCATAAAGATCATAATAATTACATCCAGTTGGAAGAGGTTTATCAAATCATTTCAAAAAGAAAAGAGAAAACAACAAGATTATAGCAAAGCGGGCCAAGTTGCCAAGATATAATATAACAAAAGACTTTCCCTTATGCAAAAGATTAAATCTCCAATAGTGCTGGTCTAGTCTAGGGTAAAACTATAACCTCTATCCCCCTGAGTGAAGTCAAACCATCTCGACTTGTGAAACCTCCATTACTTGGGTCCTCTTCACAGCCATTAATTTTAATTACTCTCATCTGGCATTCGATTGCTTTGAAGCGAACCTAATTGGCTGCTGAGTATTTCTTCCTCTTGTTAGGGGTATTGGGGCAACTTGAAATTTGATGTTCTTCCAACTTTCCCGATTTCTTCCAACTTTCATTCTCCATGTGGTTGGGCTTACCACAGTATCCACAAGTCGCACGAGGAGTCATGGCCTGACCAGCTTGAAAAGTTTCTTTGTATTTCGTTTCCAGTTCTATGTTCTTATATAGCAACTCAATTTTCTTAGCATATTCTTGTTTCCACCGCCCTTCCTAGTAGTCAACCAACTTCTTTTGAAACTCTACCTCCTTTCAAAGAAGGTTCACTTCCTTACACATCTCTCCTAAATTTGTCATCTTACTGGTTGGTTCAAATCAAATGCTAGCCTGCCAGGTAAATCAAAGGATCAAATAAGTAACTATTCACAATGGAAGCTCGAGCCATAATACTCCTTCATTCGTCTGCTTATAGGTTATCTCGGAATACAAATTTTAACTATTCTCTGTTTAATATGGGCGAGCTCTTAAGTCTCCACGAGATTACTATTAGTAATTATAAATGCAACAAGGTAAGGGGGCCTTATTCCTTAATATAGAAATTCCATGTCTTAGTCCACTCTTCAATACCTATCTACAAGGTCATTCGAGAAGAAATCATAACCTCTTGTTCTCACTAGTGCCTTATTGTATCTTTTCAAATCAATCTCACTATTTCGAGGTTAGATTTTTCGTGAGCTTAGATGGAGCGAACTTCAAGAATCATTCTATTTTCACACCTCCCTTGATTCTTAGGTTGACTTATTGATCTAGAGTTTGGGTGCTCAACCAACCGTACTAGGACATCAATCGTATGGCCAATAACAGTAACTATGTGATTGTTTTCCTTCATTTCTAGGGTTTCGGTTTAGTCCAACAGTTGTTCCCTAATCATCTCCTTGAGCTTGGGGTTGCTTAACCCCTTGCCCTCAGTCCCTTTTCACTTCTTTGGCCTCTCATAAATTTAACATTCACCAAGGCATGATATAAAATGAGTGTGCATTAACGAAGCTTGAAAAACGACACTTTGATCATGCAAAATGAAAATTAAAGGGAAGATACTGGAATAGTCGTAGATGTGTACAACACAATCATAGATTTGAAGTCATAAAACAATAAAGTCAGGCATCGCATGAGTAGCGTTTAATTGCTTCAAAAGGTAGGAAACATAGTGAAACAAAATACAAAATGCAAACTATTAAAGTAGTTTAAATCACTAACTTAGTGATTGGCGGCGCCAAAAGTCCGTACTACCTCCGTAGGATCATTTTCATTTCCAGTACTAGGAGTTTTAATCTCATGTCCCTTATCGAGTATCTTGCCATTCTCCACTTGTTCAACCAAGGTAACATACCCCGGCCATCGACTTATTCATCCAGTCTTTAGTTTCGTGTACTACCCTAGCAAGTCGGTTCTTAGCTTTTTAAAGCTGCTCACTAAGAGCCTTTGTCTTTTCCTCGCTCCTCAGGTACCCCCATCTCCACTTCAGGAATTCTAATAGTCTAGGCATTCACAATTGCTTTCAGTTCTCGATTATCCTCTCGAACTATCCCTATTTCCTCGGATAGCCACTTCCGTTGGTTGGTCACTATTAACACCCCATTATTTGGGCATGAGTAAGTCCTTTGGAAATCACATAAGGTCCTAGTTCAGCGAGTTGGGTTATACCTCTAACGAACTCCCCTAGGTTCTTCACGGCCATGGTCACCGTAATGCATCCCCGAGACGGTTCAATGCCACCATTACCTTCTGTAACTTACAATTAAAATTAAAAACTTAAGTGGGACCAAATATACTAAATAAACTAGATTTGATCATCTCATACTATCCCACATGTTCCTTATAAGATCGAGAACCCCAATCGTCCATTAATTCAAACCTAGATTCTAATTTTCATTCCTACTAGCGATCACTTTGTGATAGCCCCACTTCCCCCTAAGGCGAACCAAAGGGTTCGGCGGACCGCCTACCCAACTCTCGCTAAGACTCACTCAAACTCTTCAAAAGAAATAAGAAATAACCTCGAGAATAAAAAAAATAAATCCCAAACTTGAACGCATACTTACAATTATTTCAATCCCAAATAAAACGAAAGTTCTCAGTTCTTAATACATCCAACTATATTCAAGCACTAGGGCGAGAACCATTACAAAAATTCAAAAGAACTAGATTAAGCTAGTCTGTACAGGTCTCTTGTCCTTACTCGCATCCCCTGTTAAGGAAAAAAAACTAACGGAATGAGCTAAAAACTCGGTGAGGTTCCAGACACATAATCAACTTAAACAAGGACATTAGTCATGTAGTAGCAAGTAATCCATGAAATAATTACAATATAAAGCAATGATAACACATTCATTAAAAGGATACATGCTCACGTGGAGCCTTTCATTCTTTCTTTCTCGTTTCATTTCCTTATTCCTCCAATATTTAAAATTTCATTTGTAATTGAAAACCTCATTTCGTTCTTTCTTTTTATTTCTGCCCCTTTTGGACATTGGCCAGACTTCACCCGATAACGTGGTAATACTCGAGTATACCAAACTTTCACCTAGGGTCACCAAATCGCCCGACCGAATCCGCTTCTGGCTCGAGTTGACCGGCAACGAAGGGCAAGGGTCCAGTTCAACCAAAAGACTTACATTCATGCACAACTAACATTTAATCACTGAAACATTGAAAATTTCACATTTCATTTAGGTCGAGTGCGATAAAGTACACACTCGCCTAGCAAAATTCATTTGTAACAAACATTTATCATTTAATCAAATATCCACAACAAATCATATAGTTAATGGAAACATAACAAACAAAGAACACTCACCTATTTAAACAAAAGAACGTCCAAAGTATTCTTCCGGGTGATACCCTCAATCACCAAGGAACTCTAATATAACCAAGAGAAACTATCACCGAATACTTACTAGTACAATATATAAATGTGAGTTTTAAAGTAAAAGTGTACATTTAAATTTTACGGTCGAGAAAAGGAAAATAAATAAACCCTAAATTCACACCTAAAGCCTCGCTTGATAAAATTAGGTTTTACAACCGAGAAACTCTAGGCAATTCTTCTTTGTTTCGGAAAGAAAATGAGTAAATATTTGAAGTTCAAAACTTGACATTTGTATCTAAGTATTATGTTTAAAATGGTTGTCACATTCACCATGCGAAAATGTACAAGTTCAAATGAAATCGAGCTCAAATAATACCATTCAAGTGGACCTAAGTATCTAAGCAAAGTCAGTCCAAAACATCACAAAATCACATTTCCAATCTCACTTTTACTTGCTCAAATTTCAAGAAAATAAACGGACAGCATTTCCCCTTAATTTCTTCACTTTCCATCCTACAATCGAACACCAAATTTCATCCCAATTCAGCCACAATTTCGCATACAAATCATAGGCGATAAAACACTTTTCGGCATAACAACCACAACTTAAGCTACACTTATCGGATTAAAACGAATCTTATGGCATTTCGAAACTAAAACATATACCTACATTTCTTATGAAGACCTCCAAAGCCAAATTGTGAGGACTCATAATTTTATTATTTCAAAATATTATTAAATTGGTCATTTTAAAAATATTTCATACTCTAGTTACCCCAAATAAATAAATAAATAAATAAATTTACTAAAGTACATGAATTTCTCGAAAATAAATTTTACCGATTGGTTCTTTAAGCGCATATTATTTTAATGCCCAAATTTATTCAAGATGAATTACTTATCATGATTTTTATTGTTATATATACTTGGATTATCATATTGTAGAGTTTTAGAATTGAATAAGTTGAATTTCCAAGTTCAAACGAGAAAACCCTTAAGTTTGACCTTTATACGCGAGCGTGCCAAAAAAGCCCCGACAGGCACACTAATTTGATTAATTGGAGATTTTAAGAACATGAGACTACTAGTAATGTACTACTAATGTACTAGGGAAATTACTTCAGAGGTTTAGTGCACAAAATTTGCAAACGAGCACGAAAATTAGACACGCGAAAACCCTAAACGGACCTAGCATGAGTTGACACTTAGACTTAACCATTAAGTCACCAATTCTCTCCACTTTCATTACAAAATCTGATTTCACTCTCTCTTCTCTCTTCACTCTCTATTTGGCCAAAAATAGGAAGAAAAAAAAGGGGAAGAAAAAAATCTAGTCAAAATCCTCACAAACTTGCTTTAATCCACTTCCAAATTTCATCATCCATTAGAGGGCTTTAATCCTAGCTTGGAAGAGGGGGCTGTTCATAAGTTTTTTTGGAGGAATTTTGGTCAAAATTTCTGCCCTAAAGTTGTCCAACTAAGTTCTTGAGGTAACTCACTCACCCACACTTCAATCTTGCAAAATTATAGCTCAAATGGAGCAAAGGCAGCATGGGTTTGCAACCTATAGTAGAATTTGGGTTGATTGGTTGAGTAATTATTTTCTTGCAATTTCACGACATGCGTGAGGGCTTGAGGATGCTTATTGGTGGCTGATTTGATGAATTAACATGTTGTGGTTGCTGATATTGTGCTATGTTACATGTATATAGAATGATTGATGGAATGAAGTTGGAAGAAAATTAGAAATTTGGAGAAGGTACTGTCCGAAATTTTAAGGACTTGCTGCCCTGTTTTGCTTTGATATTTTCGTGCATAATTTGGCTACAAATGTGAGTGATATATGTTGTGTTATGTGTGTGGTGATTGTCTACAAAACAATTAGCCAATTTGGTTGGATAAATTTTGAGTTATGAGCAAAGAGGCAAAACTGGACTAGATCCAGAAATTTTCTGACCAGTGATCTTGTGGAGATCATAACGTTTTTCTCGATGATCAAAATTGAGTGCCGTTTGCGGCATTTGAAAGTATACTCTTAGATCTTTAAAATGGTACCAAGCTCATTTTCTAGTTCGTCGCGAGCGATTCATGGCGAGTCTTGAAAGTTGGCTGCCTGTTTATTACTGTTCATCCGAGACTGTCCAGAAAATCCATTTTGTTGCTTGATTTTGAACCACTTATGTCTGGATTTTGGAAATGATTTCTTCTAGACAAATATAAACCTAGTTTCAATTTGGAAACCACTTATGATTTTGGAAACTGTTTTCAATTTCACTGAGAATCGAGTGAGATACGGCCCAATTAGCAAAGGACATTAAATCTGGAAAATTTCTGGAAAGGCCAACAGTCCAGGAATTTTAGCGAAACTTCAACTTTTATTTCTTGGGCTAGGAACATTGGAATCGAGTTCCATTTTTTTTATTTGAAACCTGGATTGGAACTTTACTTGCATATTAAATTTCAAAGGCTGGTTTTGATTCTATGATTTTGCCAAAATTCCAAAGTTATTGGAAAAACTTGGACTGTTTTGACCTATCTTCAATGAATAGTAAATTTTCTTGGAGAAATTGACTTGTTTCTGATTTGATTCTTGGAAAGTGACCTTCTACAAAGTTGTTATGCTTCAAATGAATTTTCTGATGGTGTAAAATTTTCCATTTTTAGACTTTCCGAACTTCCAGACTGATTTTTTCAAAGAATGACTCGAAATGTGAAAATTTCCAATTTGGACCTAAATGTTCTTTTAAGGGCCTAGGTTACATTTTTACAACTCTTAGAGTATTTTAAACCTATTTTCATGGTGAACTTGAGTTCACCTATCACTTGAGACCTCATTTGAAAGTCGATTCCTTATGAATTGAAATACTTTGGAAACTTGAATTTTGGAGTCAAAATTGACTATTTCTTGTCTTTACACGAATACTGTATGGCCTGGAATTTGATATACAATGCATTATTGCATACCTTCAGGATCTCAAGAGGACTTCGAGGGAACTCCCGACAAAGCGTCTTAGAGCCAATTTCTCGAACTTTGACTTTTGATACTTGGTGAGTATCAAGTGCATGTTTACTTGTATTTCACTTGAGATTTGTTGCCTACATGAACTCTACTTGAACTTGTTGTTACATGAACTATACTTGTTGAGGGAAGTGTGTACTTTACCGCACTTCATCTCCTTTACTGGGATCAATACATGACTTGCTACATGAATTACATGAAATTACTAGATTTTACATGTACATGACCTGAAGTCGAATGCAGAGAAAATCTCATCGACTAAAGCTTGATCTGTTTTTGAAAACCTGACCTGCGGGGACGCCCAAACCCAATGGTTAAACCTCTTAATCTCGCAGCCAATCGTGAGGTCTTGGTCGGGAAAACTTGGTAAACCTTGGGACCTGAAACTTGATCTTTTGAGATCTTGCTTGGCATGCTTTAGACCTAATAAAAGCATATAAACACATAAATCACGTATAGCACATAACACATAAGCATGATATCTAGATGCAAGGGTCTAAGAAAGTGGATAACACATAACATATAAGCATGCAAAACATACCAAGCAAATAAAGCAAACAAGCCCTAACTATTACATTGGGGGGCCCTACTACAATCTAAGGGGGGAAAAATGAACAAAATAATTAATGCCTAACTATTACATCTTGGCATTTTAATGCCCTTTAAATAATCAAATTTGAACAAATTAAAACAAATAAAGCGAGCAAATAAAAAAATGAAAAATGAAAACATTCAAAAGGGCATGCAATAAAGCACATAAAGTCACGTAGGGGCACATAGAGTCAAGAAAAAATCAAAATAAGGAGCAGAGTATACCTCCCTTGCATTGGTGATCAAATGAAGGAAAAATTAGCTTCAAAACAATAGAAAGGTCAAGGCACCAATTAAATAGTAAAATATGAATAAAAACACAAAAAAAATAAGTTAAACCAACAAAATCACCAAATCTTTCCCAATTGCAACTTAAATGTAATCAAATAATGCATAATTACAAAGAAGGTAAATTACCAATCAATCCAAAGAGCAAACATTAATCAATCATTCAAGTCCAATTAAAATGTTTGGGAAACTTCAAAGGCTCATAAATAATGAAAAGGTCAAGTAATGGTTTAAATTGCAATTACTTTAGGACCTAATTGCAAGAAATTAGAACATAATTAGGCCTTCGTAGCATAGATAGAAGCTAAGGGGAGTAAAGTGCAATTTTAGCAACATGTTCATGCATGCATCGAATGAAGCTTTCTTCATTTCTGGTTGCTGGGTTTCTGCAAATGTTTCTTACTAGCCACCCAAACATCTTAAACAATGCTTCAAACTCAACATTTATTAGCTTCCTTAAGGCCATCATCACGCACAAAAAACTAAACATGCAAAATGAAAGGAAACAAGGCAGAGAGTGGCCATAAAATCAGATTTCTTGCTGTAATTTTTTGCAACTATGACATTCCGTACATACGTGGCTAACAAAATCCGAACAAACAACAAACTTTTCAAACCGAAGCAACATTTTATGGATCATATCATCAAAACCCAACCTCATTCTGTGCATTTCCAAGAATTCTCCAACCCAGATTGCGCACAAAGACAACCAAAGAAACAGCCGTGAACTCACAAAAATCCATCAGCTAAAGCCTATAGAAAAGACCCCAAACTTCCGTCCCTAAAACCAGACCAAGCTTACGGAACATTGAGGAATTTAACGCTGCCATTGGCACCTGTGGTTTAGCGGAGGTTCCTTTTGATGGGTCGTTATTTACATGGACGAATGGTAGGGTGTGGCAGAGATTGGATAGGGCTTTGATGAATCGGGATTGGGCTGAGGGGTACGATCTCTCCCATGTGTTTCATTTGTCCAGAGGGCGTTCGGATCATGCTCCGCTGGTTATTACTGCCAACAATGGGAGAAAAGGGAAAAGTTCTTTTAAATTTTTAAATGTATGGCAGAGGCATTCAGGTTTTATGGAGGTGGTCCGCCAGGGTTGGGCGATGCCTGTGGAGGGGCTGGGTATGCCGAAGTTCCATAATAAATTGCGGGCGGTAAAAGGCTGTCTGCAAACATGGAATGTACAGGTCTTTGGTAATGTTTTTAACAAAGTGAAGGAGGCTGAGGCTGTTATGAAACAAAGGGAGGAACATTTTGACAAGGAGAGGGATTCAGTTTCCAGAGCAGAACTGGAGGAGGCAAAGGCGGCTTATGCAAGGAGCTTGGCAGTGGAGTGTGAGTACTGGAGACAAAAGTCGGGCATCAAATGGTTGCAGGTTGGGGATGCTAATTCGGCATACTTCCATTCTCGTTGCCGCCAACGCCGAAGTTATAATTTTGTGGCCCGTATTAAAGAGCAATCTGGAGCATGGCTGGAGGATATACATGATATTAGGCGGTCAGCCGTGGGGTTCTTCTCCTCCTTGTTCGCATCTGAGCAACACGGTTTTCTCCCTCCAGCACTTCCGTTTTCGCTCCCTCAATTAACGTCGGCAGATAATGACAGGTTAGGTGCCTTGCCTGGAATGGAAGAATTGAAGGGGGTGGTCTTTGCTTTGGATGCAGATAGTGCTCCGGGTCCGGATGGGTTTGGGGCAGGTTTTTACCAGGTGTGCTGGGATATTATTAAATCTGATTTATTGGAGGCGGTACAGGCCTTTTTCCAAGGTATGCGGCTGCCTAGGTGCTTTACTAGCACTTCCATCATTTTATTGCCTAAGGTGGCGGGTGCTGGGCAATGGAAAGATTTCCGGCCAATAAGTCTTTGCAACGTCTGCTCGAAAATTATTTCCAAGCTCGTCTCGGATAGGTTGGCTACGGTTCTCCCTACCTTAATATCCCCGTGGCAGACAGGGTTTGTGCCAGGTCGGGGGATAACGGACAACATTCTTCTTACTCAGGAGTTGGTGGTGGATCTGGATAGGCGGTTGAGGCACCCAAATCTTATGCTAAAATTGGATATGGAAAAGGCGTATGACAGGGTTGAATGGCCTTTTCTTTTGTTTATGCTTCGGAAGTTTGGATTTGCTGAACATGTGGTAGACATTATTTTTCGCTTGGTGTCTAATAATTGGTTTTCTGTCTTGGTGAATGGAGAGCCTTCTGGATTTTTTAAGTCCACGAGGGGTGTTAGGCAGGGTGACCCGGTTTCTCCTGGCCTTTTTGTGTTAATTGCGGAGTTTTTAGGCCGTGGGCTGCACCATCTCCTGGATAGTCAGCCGCACAGGCGGTTTGTTTCAGCAGGGACAGTAGTCCCCTACTTGGCCTTCGCCGATGACATGCTCATTTTCACAAGATGTTCAGAGGAGTGCTTGTCTGCGCTCAAGGGTTTTCTTTCGGACTATCAAGTAGCATCAGGACAGAGAGTAAATGTCACCAAGAGTTCTTTTTTCTTGCCGTCATGGGCTTCTTCGGGCCAGGAGCAGTTGGTACATAGGGGTCTGGGTTTCAACAGGCAGACATTTCCTTTCACTTATTTGGGGGCTCCTATTTATAAAGGCCGGCGTTGTGGTATCTTGTTTGATGGAATTGTTTCCAAAATGAGGAGTCGTCTTGAACATTGGAGCACGAAATTGCTATCTTTTGGGGGTAAACTCGTATTAGCACGGCATGTCCTTGCTTCGCTGCCCATGTATTTACTTCAGGTGTTGGATCCTCCCAAGGCTGTGCTCACTAGGCTGGGCGTACTTTGTAATTCCTTTCTATGGGACCAGAACGGGGAGAGGCGCATTCATTGGTCCTCCTGGGATAATTTGTGCTTTCCTGTTGACGAAGGGGGCCTGGGTTTCCGCTCTTTCAGGGACATGGCGCGAGCTTTCTCCGCTAAATTGTGGTGGCGGTTCAGGCTGGGAACTTCTGTTTGGGCAGAATTCATGCACGCCAAATACGTCAACGGTTGTCATCCAGCGGACGCGGCACCCGTGCGACCTTCGGCGATTTGGAGGCGTCTTCAGGCGATACGTCCCATGGTTGAGCCGAGCATTAGGTGGTGTTTAGGGGATGGTTTGGTGGATTTTTGGAAAGATCGCTGGGTCCTTCATGAGCCTTTGGAGAGTGTGGTGGTTCGGCCTGATCATCCTCACTTCCTTGTCTCCGAATTTATTACGTTGGATGGGTGGGATGAATTGCGTCTTGCCCAATGGGTCCCGAGTTTTGTCATCCAGGCTATCAAGGACACGCCATTCGACGTATCTCAGAAAGATAGGATGGTTTGGCTACCTTCTCCGACGGGTTGCTTCTCGGTTAAGTCGGCATGGGAGGTGCTTCGACAAAAGAGGCAGTATTCCTTGGTTGACTCACTGCTATGGTCTTCGGTGTTGCCAATGAAAATGTCGTTTCTCGCTTGGAGAGTGATGCGCAATTTCCTTGTGAGAACCCAGAAACAAAAAAAAAAAAAATTTATTATTTATTTATTTATTATTTTATTCCTGTGCACCGTTTTCTTGTATTTTCTTTATTATATTACTTTTATTAACATTTTATCAGTAAATATAGTTTTTAAATCATTTTTCTAGTATAAGGTAGTTCGTGAGAAATTTGGAACGTATTTTGGACGTGGGACCCGCTAGTGCATTTAGTGAGAGAAATTCGGCCGATTCGGTTAAATTTTGCACAAAGGGATTTTATTACTAGGTGTTAGGAGATGATTAGAGGTTACCTAGATGAATTAACCTTGGAGGGATAAGAGGATAACTCTAAGTGAAAATAAGGTGCCAAGTGTCCAATTTTGGTTGGCCAAACCATACCTAACTTTGCCTAACTTTCTTTGTCTTCACTTAAAAGTCAAAATTGGACCAAATCATCTTCATTCTTCAGCTCCTCATGGCTGAACCTCTCTAGCCAACAAAGGAAAGAAACCTTCAACCTTCTATCTTCAAATCTTGCTCCAATCTTGAGAATCAACCGATTATTTCTTGAATTAGTCCATAAAATCATCTTGCTACGGGTGTTTGAAGAACTTGGTGGTTTTGTTTTGGAAGAAAACCTTCTAAGCTTCAACCTTTCTTGAAGATCTAAGGTATCTTGCTTGAAACTCATCTTTTGTTTCTAATTTTGGCCAAGTGGTGCCTTATAGTAGCTCTATACGTGATTTTTCGGAAGATTTGGTGGATTGGAGTGAAGTTTCCTAATTTTCTGATTTTTCTTGGAATTTTTCTGTTTGCTTATGTTGGATATGATTGAGCTTGAGTTGGTGGTTCTAAATGGTGTTTTGTAGCTCTCTTGTGCGTTAATTGTAGTTGATTGCGGAAAATTTCCGTTTGTGCGAAAAATTTCAGATTTAGGGTTTCAATTGGGGCTTTTCTATGGTTGATTGTTGAGCTTCTAATTGGCTATAATTGAGGGGTATTGTGACCCTAATTAAGTATATTGTATGGCTTATGAATTGTTTGGGTGCTTGTGGTTATATTGGATGGTTTTAATGGTTGTTTTGTAGGTTGGAAAAGCTGAAATTTAGGGGAAATGCTGTCCAAGTGTCTAGGATATTAGAGTCGTGTGAGTTGGGTTGAGATTGGATAGAAGTGATCGATTTTAGGGTTGTTTCTACTTTTAACCCTAAATATTATGTATTTTTCATTTCCAAGCTATATTTGGGTTTTACCTTAATAGTTCCTATTAAAAGGGTATTCGACGCGTGTTTGAGTCCTAATTGTACTTTCTTGATTATTATAGGGCGTGCCGGTGATCCGAGGCTCACGTCGGGCGAAAACTTGTGAAATTACTTTGTTTGACTTGGTGAGTGTACTACTCACATATTTGTTATTCCGTGGCTTTCTTGTACTTGAATTCTGTGTTTTGGACTAGTTGTGATGATTGTTTGGACTAGGTGAGGCGAGGGTGTACTTTACCACTCTCGTACTCTCTGGCCTACTTGTTTGGCTATGATAACTTGAATACTCTTGACTGTCTTTGATTTGGTGTCGCTTGGATGCCGATCGTTACTGTAACTCTGGATCTGTACTGTTTACTTTGAGCTCTACCTCATTGGAAGTCAATGGACTCGAGCCAGTAAGGACTTGGTCGGGGACATTTGACAAGCCAGGGGGACTGTATTTGAGAATCTTTGGGTATGAGACCCTAGATTCCGGTTTACTCGAGTAATACCAATTTTGTACTGTGTGGTGTTCGGGCCCGGTAAGGGGAAAGTGAGGTGGACGGATAATTGGAGTAAAGAGGGGTCTACGGTCATGATTACCTGGTATACATTGACGGAGAGTCAATGAGATGAGATCAAGTATGGCAAAAGAGGAAAAGGGCTCCTGAGAGCCATCCGTATCCTTTTATTCCTTACACTTGGGTGTTATTGCTTTTACTTACTTGACGAACGTATTTGGACTGAATGCTCTTGAGTTTATGTGATCTTGGTATATGTACGTGATAGTACCTCATTGGGCGAAAGCTCACTCCGTTAAATTTTGTTTTCCTTACAGGGAATTGTCTTTTGGACTTTTGACTTTGAAGCATGAGTTGAGTAGAGCTAGTTGAGAGATTTTGGATAGCTCCTCAATAGTTGGAACCTTTGTTTGTACTTGGATTTAAATGCTTTCTTTTGGCTTGTAACCATACAAATGAGGTTTGTAATAGGGTGTATTCCTATCCAATGGATTGTACTTGGCTTGTATATACTCTTTTCAGTGATTGTTGGAAATTTCTTGTAATCCATGGGATCTTGGCGGATTGTGACGTGGCGGTCACTATTCGCTTCACGTTTTGACTTTTGTTTTCCGTTTCTTATTTATTGGGTTGTTTAAGCGCGCCAATATTTTCCCGAACGACTTGAGTTAGTGTTTGACCGTTTTAGTAGTCCTGGCGAGAGCTGGGCAGGCAGTCCGCTAACTCCTTTGGTACGGCTTAGGGGAAGGTGGGGCTGTCACAAGTGGTATCAGAGCCAGGTTAGAAATAACCTGGGCGAACTTGAAACCTGTTTCTTAGAACTTTTGGGATTGTGATTAGATGCTATTAAGTGTGAATATATTGTCTAAGCTATAAACCTTTGCTATCTTTGTAGGGTATGGCCGGTACTAGTGGAGCAGGTGGAGGCGAGCCACCTCAGAGGCGCCCACGGGTTGTCGACTACCAGGAGAGACCGGGAGGTCCGATCCGGCTATGGCATACCGCTAGCCGGACCCGCCGCTGTAGGCGTTGCCAGTTTTACTCCTACGCGGACCACGTGGTGGTGGCGGTACTTGCCGAGCGACAGAGGCTTAGATGTGACGCCGCCAGGGAGCGTACTGAGACCCTTAGGCTTAGGGGCATCATGCGGATGCAGGCCGATAGGATCGGAGAGCTCCGGGGGGACGTGGCCATGGAGCAGGAGAGGACGGACGCTCTGAGAGAGCAGTTGCAGGCGGTTAACGACCGCCTTATTCGAGTAGTCCGGGAGGTGAGAGACCGATCCGGCGCGATTATCGATGAGTGTGGGGCGCTGATCCAGGAGGTGATTGGCGCCAATGCGCCAGGGGGAGCTCCAGGTGGCGGAGCTCTAGGTCAGGGAGGCGCCCCTAGCCCTAGCTCTAGCTCTGGGGGGGAGTCGGTTGGCTCCGTCGAGGACTAGATTAGGGTTTTGGGCCTAGTTTTGATCCCGTGTGAGGGATACCTAGGAAAAGCTTTTGGTTAGTTGTTTTGTACTTCTGAGACCTAGGTTGTACAGTGTATTTTGGCAGACCCTCTTTTGGCTTCACGGGAGTACTTTGTATATATTTGCTTGACTGCTTATGTATGACTGTTTGACACAGTTATGTGTTCCATGTATAAATGTGCTATGTGTATACGTGCCTTATGTGGTGTTTACTTTTAATTTTTGTTCATGCTTATATGACTATATTGATATGCCTTTTGATATTAGTTTGTGCCTCGATTTTAGAGTGACCTAGAGAATGGAAGGCACTCGTAGCGGACGAGGCCGCGGGCGTGGGGTTAGGCAACCCACAACTGACGAGGGTATTAGGAGTACCACGACTGAATCAAACCCTGAACCTAGGGTTGACCCTAATGCCCAGATAGCCGCTGCTATGCAGCAAATGACTGACCTGTTAGCCCACGTAGTGCAACAGCAGGGCCAACCTCCTATCCAGCAACCTGGGAACCCTGGCCATGTAGTCGAGAGTGAAGATCGGGCGCTAGAGCGATTTCAGAAGTTCTCTCCACCAAAATTTCTGGGCGGGCCAGATCTGGACGTGCCCGAAAAATGGTTAGAGAAAATGATAGATATCTTTGCCGCCCTACACTATTCCGAGGAAAGACAGGTTACTTTCGCTGTCTTTCAATTAGAAGGGGCCGCGCGTTCTTGGTGGAACGTGATACGAATGAAGTGGGACCGGGAACAAACACCAAGGACATGGGTAAACTTTGTGCGGGAATTCAATGCGAAATACTTTCCCCCTCTAGTCCAGGAAAAGAAGGAGGACGAGTTTATTAGGCTCCGCCAAGGGACTCAATCAGTGGCTGAGTACGAGAGCCAGTTTACTCGTTTATCCAAGTTTGCCCCTGAACTCATTCTGACGGAGCAAAGGAGAGTTCGGCGTTTTATTCAGGGGCTCAATGTGGAAATTCAAAAGGATCTGGCGGTAGCCCAGATCAATATCTTTAGTGACGCCGTAGAGAAAGCTTTACGAGTTGAAAATGCGAGGCTTCAAGTAAGAAACTTTCAGGTGAAAAAACGGGGGTTCTCTGCGAGTAGTTCGACTCAAGGGGATAAAGGGACCCCTCCTAAGTTTGGATGAGGAGCCGGTGGAGGAAAGCAACCGGGGATGACGCGAGGGACTCCGCCGAGGGGTGGTCACAATGGACGGGGCCCACAGAAGAGCACCTCACAAGGAAGTTCGGCCTCAGTTGCACGTGGACCCTGTGGATTTTGTGGAAAACCAAACCACACTGAGGACAACTGTTGGAGGAAGGAGAGAAGATGTTTACGCTGCGGGAGTGCAGAGCATCAAATAGCTAACTGCCCAGTGTTACCTCGGGAGGCGAGAGCAACCACCCAATCGTCAAAGGCCAACTCGGGACAGTCCAAGGTAGAGGGGACAAAGCCAAAGGTGCCAGCTCGGGTTTACTCCCTTGAGCAACAACAAGTCCCTGATTCCTCTGGGGTTGTAGAAGGTACGATCCCTGTTTTCCATCGTCTAGCTAGGATTTTGATAGACCCTGGTGCTACCCATTCCTTTGTTAACCCCGATTTTATGTGCGGTATTGATATAAAACCCGTTAGCTTGCCTTATGACTTAGAAGTTAGTACTCCTACGGGGGACCAACGTTTGCTTACTGGATTGATGTATTCAAATTGTGAAATTTGGGTAGGAGAGAGGAAGCTTTTGGGGAATCTTATAAGTTTAGCTATAAAGGGGTACGACGTTATATTGGGTATGGACTGGCTAGCTAAGTACAATGCACAGCTCGATTGTAAGAGAAAAGTAGTGGAATTTCGTATACCGGGGGAGGCGACCTTAAGGCTAGATGTAAGAGGTAGTTTAGCCTCATCTGCATTGATCTCGGGTATTAGGGCTAGAAAATTTCTGTACAGAGGGGCCCAAGGATTTCTAGCTTTTCTTATAAATACTCCCACTGATAAGCTGAGGGTTGAAGATGTGCCTATTGTAAGTGAATATCCGGATGTGTTTCCTGATGAATTAGTAACTTTACCTCCAGAGAGAGAGATAGAGTTTAAGATTGACCTATTGCCAGGAGCGTCACCTATCTCTAAAACCCCCTATCGAATGGCACCTGCTGAACTCAAGGAGTTGAAATTGCAATTGCAAGATCTGTTGGAGCGGGGGTTTATTCATGAGAGTGGGTCTCCTTGGGGGGCTCCGGTATTATTTGTTAAGAAAAAAGATGGAACTTTAAGACTGTGTATCGATTATCGGGGACTAAACAATATGACCATTAAGAACAAATACCCACTTCCCCATATCGATGAGTTGTTTGACCAGTTGCAAGGTGCAGTGGTCTTTTCAAAGTTAGATCTCCGACAGGGTTACTATCAGTTGCTAATTAAGAAAGAAGATGTACCCAAGACTGCTTTCAATTCTAGATATGGGCATTTTGAGTTTGCGGTCATGCCCTTTGGGTTGACCAATGCCCCTGCCGCCTTTATGGATTTGATGCATCGGGTTTTCAAACCCTACCTGGACCGATTTGTTGTCGTGTTCATTGACGACATTTTGGTCTATTCTAAAACCCGTGAGGAACATGAGCAGCATTTGAAGTTAGTGTTACAAGCCCTGAGAGACCATCAGCTATACGCCAAATTTAGTAAGTGTGAATTTTGGCTGGAGAAAATCTCTTTCTTAGGACATGTGATTTCCAAAGAAGGTATCACGGTAGACCCCGCGAAAGTAGAGGCAGTCGCTGAATGGAAGAGGCCAGAAAATCCCACAGAGATCCGTAGTTTCTTAGGGTTGGCTGGGTACTATAGACGCTTTATTAAAGACTTTTCCAAATTGGCCGGTCCTTTAACCGACCTGACGAAGAAAAACGGTCGTTTTGTGTGGGATACTAGGTGTGAAACCAGTTTTCAGGAGTTGAAGCGAAGGTTAACCAGAGCTCCTGTTTTGGCCTTGCCTAATGGAAAGGACAGTTTCACAGTATATACCGATGCTTCGAAGGAAGGTTTGGGATGCGTGTTAATGCAAAACCAGAACGTGATTGCCTTTGCCTCTAGAAAACTAAAAACCCATGAACAAAACTACCCTACCCATGACTTGGAGTTAGCTGCTGTGGTCTTTGCTCTGAAAAAGTGGAGACACTATCTTTACGGGGTTACCTTTGAGGTTTATTCAGACCATAAGAGTCTTAAGTACCTGTTCTCCCAAAAAGAGTTGAATATGAGGCAACGCCGGTGGATGGAACTCTTAGAGGATTATGACTGCACGATCAACTACCATCCTGGTAAGGCTAACGTAGTAGCGGACGCCCTAAGTCAGAAGGCTCAAGTAGCCGGGTTGATGGTCAAGGAATGGGAGATGTTAGGAGCAGCCAGTGAGTGGAACCCTAGAGTGGGATGCAAGAAAATAACTTTTGGGAATATTCGGGTAACCTCTACTATTCTTGATCGAATTAAAGAAGCCCAAGAGAAGGATCCGATGGTACAAAAGTGGAAGGAAAAAGTAGAAAAGGAAGCATTACCTGATTTCAATTTGGGTCCCGAAGGGATTTTAAGATATAGGAATCGAGTAGTGGTGGCCAATGATGAAAACCTGAAAAGAGAACTTTTGGAGGAAGCCCATCGATCAAAATACACGATTCATCCTGGTAGCAATAAGATGTACCAAGATTTGCGACGGTTGTACTGGTGGGATAAAATGAAGAGGGAGATTGCTCAATATATCCAAACCTGTCTGATTTGCCAGCAAGTTAAGGCTGAACACCAAAAACCCTCCGGACTGTTACAACCTCTTGAGATACCTGAATGGAAGTGGGAAAATATCACGATGGACTTTGTTTCTGGACTGCCAAGAATGCAAAAAGGACATGATGCCGTTTGGGTGATCGTTGATCGGTTGACCAAATCAGCCCATTTCTTACCTGTGAATGTGAAGGACTCCATGGATAAACTAGCTCGGTTGTACCTGAATGAAATTGTGAGGTTACATGGGGTTCCAATGAGTATAGTTTCAGATCGAGATCCTCGTTTTGTATCGAGGTTTTGGCAAAAATTTCAGGAGCACTTAGGGACCAAACTTAACCTTAGTACCACTTATCACCCCCAGACGGATGGCCAGTCGGAGCAAACGATTCAAACCCTCGAGGATATGTTACGAACTTGTATTCTGGATTTTGGGGGTAATTGGGGCCAACACATGACTTTGGTAGAGTTCGCCTACAATAATAGTTTCCACTCATCCATTCAAATGGCACCATATGAAGCTCTCTACGGACGGAAGTGTCGTTCACCCATTTACTGGGATGAAGTAGGGGAAAAGAAAGTTCTAGATCCAACAACCATTCCCTGGATGGAGGATGCGCAAGAAAAGGTTAAATTGATTCGTCAAAGACTCCAAACAGCTCAAAGCCGACAAAAGAGCTACGCAGATAATCGAAGGAAAGATTTGGAGTTCGAAGTTGGAGACCGTGTCTTCCTTAAAATCACGCCACTACGAAGCGTCACTGCGGGGAGAGGAAAGAAACTTCAACCACGGTTTGTGGGGCCATACAAAATTCTCCAACGAGTTGGGAAAGTAGCGTACCGACTCGAGTTGCCGCCAAGATTATCTCGGATTCATGACGTTTTCCATGTTTCGATGCTGAAAAAGTACTATTCTGATCCAACCCACGTTGTGCGACCAGAAGAGATTGAGTTAGATGAGGCACTCACCTACGAAGAGAGACCTGTACAAGTACTCGATCGAAGGATTAAGGAACTGAGGAATAAGCAAATCCCATTAGTGAAGGTTATGTGGAGGAATCATGGTTTAGAGGAGGCAACTTGGGAATTGGAGGAAGACATGCAAAAGAAATACCCTGAGCTGTTTAGTAACCCAGGTGAGCAATTTCGAGGGCGAAATTTTTTTTTAGGGGGAGAGGATGTGAGAACCCAGAAACAAAAAAAAAAAAAAAAAATTATTATTTATTTATTTATTATTTTATTCCTGTGCACCGTTTTCTTGTATTTTCTTTATTATATTACTTTTATTAACATTTTATCAGTAAATATAGTTTTTAAATCATTTTTCTAGTATAAGGTAGTTCGTGAGAAATTTGGAACGTATTTTGGACGTGGGACTCGCTAGTGCATTTAGTGAGAGAAATTCGGCCGATTCGGTTAAATTTTGCATAAAGGGATTTTATTACTAGGTGTTAGGAGATGATTAGAGGTTACCTAGATGAATTAACCTTGGAGGGATAAGAGGATAACTCTAAGTGAAAATAAGGTGCCAAGTGTCCAATTTTGGTTGGCCAAACCATACCTAACTTTGCCTAACTTTCTTTGTCTTCACTTAAAAGTCAAAATTGGACCAAATCATCTTCATTCTTCAGCTCCTCATGGCCGAACCTCTCTAGCCAACAAAGGAAAGAAACCTTCAACCTTCTATCTTCAAATCTTGCTCCAATCTTGAGAATCAACCGATTATTTCTTGAATTAGTCCATAAAATCATCTTGCTACGGGTGTTTGAAGAACTTGGTGGTTTTGTTTTGGAAGAAAACCTTCTAAGCTTCAACCTTTCTTGAAGATCTAAGGTATCTTGCTTGAAACTCATCTTTTGTTTCTAATTTTGGCCAAGTGGTGCCTTATAGTAGCTCTATACGTGATTTTTCGGAAGATTTGGTGGATTGGAGTGAAGTTTCCTAATTTTCTGATTTTTCTTGGAATTTTTCTGTTTGCTTATGTTGGATATGATTGAGCTTGAGTTGGTGGTTCTAAATGGTGTTTTGTAGCTCTCTTGTGCGTTAATTGTAGTTGATTGCGGAAAATTTCCGTTTGTGCGAAAAATTTCAGATTTAGGGTTTCAATTGGGGCTTTTCTATGGTTGATTGTTGAGCTTCTAATTGGCTATAATTGAGGGGTATTGTGACCCTAATTAAGTATATTGTATGGCTTATGAATTGTTTGGGTGCTTGTGGTTATATTGGATGGTTTTAATGGTTGTTTTGTAGGTTGGAAAAGCTGAAATTTAGGGGAAATGCTGTCCAAGTGTCTAGGATATTAGAGTCGTGTGAGTTGGGTTGAGATTGGATAGAAGTGATCGATTTTAGGGTTGTTTCTACTTTTAACCCTAAATATTATGTATTTTTCATTTCCAAGCTATATTTGGGTTTTACCTTAATAGTTCCTATTAAAAGGGTATTCGACGCGTGTTTGAGTCCTAATTGTACTTTCTTGATTATTATAGGGCGTGCCGGTGATCCGAGGCTCACGTCGGGCGAAAACTTGTGAAATTACTTTGTTTGACTTGGTGAGTGTACTACTCACATATTTGTTATTCCGTGGCTTTCTTGTACTTGAATTCTGTGTTTTGGACTAGTTGTGATGATTGTTTGGACTAGGTGAGGCGAGGGTGTACTTTACCACTCTCGTACTCTCTGGCCTACTTGTTTGGCTATGATAACTTGAATACTCTTGACTGTCTTTGATTTGGTGTCGCTTGGATGCCGATCGTTACTGTAACTCTGGATCTGTACTGTTTACTTTGAGCTCTACCTCATTGGAAGTCAATGGACTCGAGCCAGTAAGGACTTGGTCGGGGACATTTGACAAGCCAGGGGGACTGTATTTGAGAATCTTTGGGTATGAGACCCTAGATTCCGGTTTACTCGAGTAATACCAATTTTGTACTGTGTGGTGTTCGGGCCCGGTAAGGGGAAAGTGAGGTGGACGGATAATTGGAGTAAAGAGGGGTCTACGGTCATGATTACCTGGTATACATTGACGGAGAGTCAATGAGATGAGATCAAGTATGGCAAAAGAGGAAAAGGGCTCCTGAGAGCCATCCGTATCCTTTTATTCCTTACACTTGGGTGTTATTGCTTTTACTTACTTGACGAACGTATTTGGACTGAATGCTCTTGAGTTTATGTGATCTTGGTATATGTACGTGATAGTACCTCATTGGGCGAAAGCTCACTCCGTTAAATTTTGTTTTCCTTACAGGGAATTGTCTTTTGGACTTTTGACTTTGAAGCATGAGTTGAGTAGAGCTAGTTGAGAGATTTTGGATAGCTCCTCAATAGTTGGAACCTTTGTTTGTACTTGGATTTAAATGCTTTCTTTTGGCTTGTAACCATACAAATGAGGTTTGTAATAGGGTGTATTCCTATCCAATGGATTGTACTTGGCTTGTATATACTCTTTTCAGTGATTGTTGGAAATTTCTTGTAATCCATGGGATCTTGGCGGATTGTGACGTGGCGGTCACTATTCGCTTCACGTTTTGACTTTTGTTTTCCGTTTCTTATTTATTGGGTTGTTTAAGCGCGCCAATATTTTCCCGAACGACTTGAGTTAGTGTTTGACCGTTTTAGTAGTCCTGGCGAGAGCTGGGCAGGCAGTCCGCTAACTCCTTTGGTACGGCTTAGGGGAAGGTGGGGCTGTCACATTCCTTCCTTTGGATGTGACTTTACGGTCGAGAGGTTTGTCTTGTCCCTCTAGATGTGGGTGCTGTTATCTGGAGGAGGAAGACCTTTTGCATGTCTTCTTTAAGGGCCCGGTGGCCTCCGAGGTGTGGCGGAGGATGTCTGCCCGTTTTGGTTTTCGATTATCCAATTGCTTGGGCATGGCATCAGTTTTTAAAGCGTGGTATTGGACGGCAGCAATTCCTTCGAAGGACCATATTCGGACGTTTATGCCAGTTGTAGTGTGCTGGTTTCTTTGGTCTGCCAGGAACCAGGAGCGTTTTCGCGACGTCCATTGGGGGAGTGACAGGGTCATCTGCGAGGTAGACCATTTCTTGGAGGGGCTTGGGAAGGCTAATTTGTTTCGTCGGTCGCACTTCAACGGAGATGTCGATTGTGACTTACTTCGTTTGGTTACCACGCCGCCGCGGCGGAGGATGCCTCGGGCGGTTATGTGGGAAAAGCCGCTTTTTGGTTTGCTTAAATTGAACTCGGACGCCAGTGTGAAGCATGGCAGGGCCACGGGTGGGGGGCTAGTCCGGGATTATCAGGGAAAAATGATTTTTGCTTTTTACAAGGAATTCGGGGACTACAATGTGTTGGAGGCAGAAGGTCTGGCTTTACTGTTGGGTTTGCAGTTGTGTTCACAACGGGGGCTTCGCCCTTCGTTGGTAGAAGTGGATTCTAAAGCCTTGGTGCAGTTGGTTGTCTCTGGGGTACTTGCTAAGTGGCCTTTATGTAATTGCTTGAGGAAAATTAGGAGACTTCTAGAGGGTTTTTCAGCCACTATCGCGCATGTGTTCCGTGAGGCCAACTCGGCGGCAGACAGGCTAGCGGATATGGGAGCAATAGGAGTCACGGAATATGACCAGTTCCAGGAGTTGCCGGCAATCGTCCGGGCCTCGGTTGTGCTAGACTCACGGAGTGTGCCTGGGGTTCGTTGGATTAGCGAAGGGGTTTAGGTTATGTATGCCTAGTCTTTACATTGGGGAGGCGTCTCCCTTCTTTGTTTAAGTTGTCGTTTTCAATAATATTTAGGGGCTGGCATCCCATCCCCGTGTACGGGGTTTTGCCAAAAAAAAAAAAAAAAAAAAAAGTAAAAATCGGATGCAATGAACAAAACTAGGAATAAAAGATAAAATGCTAAGATTTTTCTGTTTTTTTTCTTTTTCTTTTTAATGAAATAAGCAAAAAAAATTAAAACAAAAATCAACTATATATATAAAAAAACTAAAATTTTGGTGTCTACACTGGTCTACTCAAAAACCCAAGAGGAGCATGAGCAATATCTGAAGCTAGTCTTGCAAACCCTAAGAGATCATCAGCTATACACCAAATTTAGTAAATGTGAATTTTGGTTGGAGAAAATTTCTTTCTTGGGGCATGTGATTTCGAAAGAGGGTATTACGGTAGATGCGGCGAAAGTAGAGGTCGTAACCGAATGGAAGAGACCTGAAACTCCCACTGAAGTGCGTAGCTTTTTAGGATTGGCTGGGTACTATAGGCGTTTTATTCAGGACTTTTCCAAGCTTGCCAGTCCTTTGACCGATTTAACCAAAAGGAATGGCCGTTTTCTGTGGGACACTAGGTGTGAAGGTAGCTTTCAAGAATTGAAGAAAAGATTAACCGTGGCCCCTATTCTCACTTTGCCTAACGGAAAGGATAGTTTCACTGTTTATACTGATGCGTCAAGGGAAGGATTGGGGTACGTGTTGATGCAGAATAAGAATATGATATCGTTTGCCTCTAGGAAATTGAAACCCCACGAATAAAACTACCCTACCCATGACTAGGAGTTAGCAATCGTAGTCTTTGCCCTGAAAAAGTGGAGGCACTACCTGTACGGGGTAACCTTTGAGGTTTATTCTGACCATAAAAGCCTTAAGTATCTGTTTTCCCAAAAAGAATTGAACATGAGGCAGCGCGATGGATTGAATTTTTGGAGGACTACGACTGTAAGATTAACTACCATCCAGGAAAAGCGAATGTAGTAGCTGATGCCTTAAGTCGGAAGGCTCAAATAGCTAGGCTAATGGTCAAAGAGTGGGAGATGTTGGGAGTGGTTAGTGAGTAGAACCCTAATTTGAACGTCAAAAGGTGACCTTTGGGAATATCCGGGTAACATCTACTATTCTTGGTCGAATTAAAGAAGCCCAAAAGAAGGATCCGATGGTATAAAAGTGGAAGGAAAAGGTAGAGAAGGGAGAATTACCTGATTTCAATTTGAGTCCTGAAGGGATTTTAAGGTATAGGAACTGAGTAGTGGTGCCCAAGGATCAAACTTTGAAAAGGGAGATTTTGGAGGAAGCCCATCAATCGAAATACACAATTCACCCTGGTAGTAACAAGATGTACCTAGATCTACGAAGGTTGTATTGGTGGGATAAAATGAAGAGGGAGATTGCTCAATATATACAAACCTGTCTGGTTTGCCAGTAAGTTAAGGCTGAACACCAAAAACCCTCTGGATTGTTACAACCTCTTGAGATACCCGAATGGAAGTGGAAAAATATCACGATGGACTTTGTTTCTGGATTGCCAAGGACACACAAGAGATATGATGCTGTTTGGGTGATCGTTGATCGGTTGACCAAATCGGCCCATTTCTTGCCTGTGAATATGAAGTATTTCCTAGAAAAGTTGGCTCAACTGTATATGAATGAAATTGTGAGATTACACGAAATTCCAGTGAGTATAGTTTCCGACTGAGATCCTCGTTTCGTGTCAAGGTTTTGGCAAAAGTTTCAAGAGACCTTAGGAACTAAACTCAACCTTAGTACTACTTATCACCCCCAGACGGATGGACAGTTTGAACGAATCATTCAAACCCTTGAGGATATGCTAAGGACTTGCATCTTAGATTTTGGGGGTAGTTAGGGCCAACACATGACCTTGGTGGAGTTTGCCTACAATAATAGTTACCACTCGTCGATCCAAATGGTACCATACGAAGCGCTTTACGGAAGGAAGTGTCGTTCACCCATATATTGGGATGAAGTACGGGAAAAGAAGGTCTTGGACCCAACAGTCATTCCGTGGATGGAGGATGCTCAAGAAAATGTTTAGTTGATACGTCAGAGACTCCAAACAGCTCAAAGTCACCAAAAGAACTACGCGGATAACCGAAGGAAAGATTTGGAATTTGAAGTTAGAGACCGTGTTTTCCTTAAGATCATATCCTTACGAAGTGTCACCGCGGAGAGAGGAAAGAAACTTCAACCACGATTCGTAGGACCCTTCAAGATTCTCTAAAGGGTTGGAAAAGTAGCGTATCGACTCGAGTTGCTGCCAAGTTTATCCCGAATTCATGACGTCTTCCATGTCTCAATGCTTAAAAAGTACTATCCTGATCCAACCCACCTTGTACAACCGAAGGAGATTGAGATAAATGAAACACACACCTACGAAGAGAGACCTATGCGATTACTCGATCGAAGGATTAAGGAACTGAGAAATAAACAAATCCCGTTGGTGAAGGTTTTGTGGAGGAATCATGGAATAGAAGAGGCAACTTGGGAGGTGGAGGAGAAGATGCAAAAGAGATATCCTGAGCTATTTAGTAACCCAGGTGAGCAATTTCGAGGACGAAATTTTTTAAGGGGGAGAGAGTGTGAGAACCGGGGAAAAAAAGAAAAAAAAGAAATTTTTTTTTATTTTAGACATTATTTTATTCCTATGCACATTTACATTTTCTTCATTATATTAACTTTAAAGATATTTTTATCAGTAACTATAGTTTTGAAATCATTTTTCTAGTATAAGTTAGTTCATGAGAAATTAGGAGTGTATGTTGGACGTGGGACCCGCTAGTGCGTTAAGTGAGTGAGATTCGGCCAATTAGGTTAAGTTGTGTATAAAGGGATTTAAATACTAGGTCTTAGGAGATAATTAGAGGTTACCTAGATGGATTAACCATGGGGAGACAAGAAAATAACTTTAAGCAACAACAAAGTGCCAAATGTCACTACTTAGTCAAAGTTAGACTTGCCTAACTTTCTTAACTTTACTAAAACTCCAATTTTGACCCAAATCATCTTCATTTTATACCCTTTTTGGCTGAACCTCACCTTGAGAGAAAAGAAAAGAAAAGAAAGCTTCAACTATATCTTCCATTTCTTGCACAAATCTTGAAATCCAACCGATTAAACCTTGAATTAGTCCACAAAAGTGACTTGCTAAGGGAGTTTGAAGGTCTTGGTGGAGTTGTTTTGGAAGAAAACCCCTAAGCTACTACCTTTCTTGAGGAGTTAAGGTATTTTGCTTGGAACTCACTCTTTGTTCCTAATTACGGTTAATTGATGACTTATGGTAGCTAACTAGGTGATTTTATGGAAGATTTCATGGATTAAAGCGGAGTTAGCTAAATTTCTAATTTTTTTGGAAAATTTTCTGTTTTCATATGATAGCTATGGTTGGCCTTGGATGGATAACTCTAAATTGTGTAAAATGGAGCTTTTGTGCGTTAATTGCGGTTATTTGCAGAAAATTTCCGCTTGTGCGGAAAATTTCAGATTTAGGGCTTCTAATTAAGGCTTTCCTATGCTTGGTTATTGAGCTTCTAATTGGCTATGATTGAGGGGTATTGTGACCCTAATGAAGTGTGCTGAATGGCTTATGAATTGTTTGTGTGCTTGTGGTTGCTTTGGATGAATTTCAATGGTTGTTTGTAGGATGGAAATCTGAAATTTTAGGGGAAATGCTGTCCAAATGTTGAGGATGGTGGATTCTTGTGAGTTTAGGTTGAGGTTGGATAGAAATGAAAGATTTTGGGGTATGTTTCTACTTTTAGCCCTAAATGTTATGTATTTTCCATTTCAAGCTCTATTTGGTTTTGCCTTAATAGTTCATTTAAGAGGCAATTGTTCATAGGGCTTTCTTGATTGTTATAGGGCGTGCCGGTGAACCGAGGCTTACGTCGGGCGAAAACTTGTGAAATTACTTGTTTGAATTGGTGAGTATACCTTGTATGGTTTAATGCTTAAATGATTGTTTATACTTGATTCTGTGACTTGGTTGACTTGAATGAGACGAGAGTGTACTTCACCGCTCTTGTTCTCTTACTTGTATGACTACTACTGTATTAATGTGAAACGGTACTTGTGCATGATTTAATATCGATTGGAGGGTTGTATCCAACGACTTTATTATGATATCTGAGCTCTTAACTCATTGGTCGTTATTCGGGTCAAGCCGGCAAGGGCTTGGTCAGTTCGATAACGAACCATGAGTGACTATTAGTCGAGTGGAGTGTTATCTCCTCGACCCTGTGGTATACTCGAGTATTACCTTTCTGTTACTGTGAGGTGTTCGGGCCCGGTAAGGGGAATGTTCGGTGGAAGGAATGTGGTGTAAAGTGGGACCTATGGTCTTGTTCTTTACTCCAAACGTTGACGGAGTGTCGACGGGTTTGAGATCGAGTATGGCAAGTGGAAAGTGGCTCTTGAGAGGCGATCTTATCCTTTTATCTTTGGTTATGGTGATGTAATTTCTTATGTGTTCCTCACCTAAGTATGATTATCTCGGTGTGTCTTGTTGGTACCTCACGAGCGTAAGCTCACCCTCGTTAATTTTGTTTTCCATACAAGGTCAACTTTTGGAAACCATGATTTTGGAAGACTGAATTGAGCTAGTATAAATACTTTTTGTATAGCTCCTCAGGAGTTGGAAAACCCTAAATGTACCTTGATCCAAATATTTCCCTTTTGCTTTGTAAATTACAAACGTATGTGTATAACACTGTTTAATCATGTTCATGTATTGTATTTGGTTTGGAAATGTTCATTCTCTAGAATTATACAACGTTATCTGTATTCGATTGGGTACCGGCTGGATGGTGACGTGGCAGTCACTATTCACTTTTAGTTGCAATTTTCGTTTTCCATTTTGTGATTGTTGAATCGCTTAGAAGCGCTAATATATATATTCCGGACGTTTTAGTGTGTGTTATTGTCTTAGTAGTCCTGGCGAGAGTTGGGTAGGCAGTTCGTTAACCCCTTTGGTATGCCTTAGAAGAAGGTGGGGCTGTCACAGTTCATACTTCTCTTCTTATTTTGTACTCCAATCCCATGCCTTGTCTTCCTCAAATATTGTGTCTTTGTTAATGATGATCTTCCCATTTGTTGGATTATATAACTTGTAGCCTTTTGAATTTGTGTCATACCTAATGAAGATGAGTTTCTCATTTCTGTCATCCAATTTGGCTCTTTTTTGTTCTGGAATATGAACATATGCAATGCTCCCAAGACACGTAGATAGGATATGCTTGGTTTTTGTC
This sequence comes from Coffea arabica, assembly GCF_036785885.1. NCBI lineage: Eukaryota > Viridiplantae > Streptophyta > Magnoliopsida > Gentianales > Rubiaceae > Coffea > Coffea arabica. The sequence goes on along the minus strand of NC_092330.1, from coordinate 12,124,318 downwards.
CACTCCAAGCTTCTTGTGGAGTCATATTCCATACAATCATTGTAGGAGAGTGATTAAATAGATAGATTGCATAGACCATGGTTTGTACCCAAAATTCCTTGGGCATTCCTTTGCTCTTGAGCATGCTTCATGCCATATTAAGAATTGTCCTATTCTTCATTTAGCAACTCTGTTTTGTTGAGGTGAATATGGTAAAGTGAGAGAGGCTTTCAAATTCCTTCATCTTCACAATATTTGTTGAACTCCTTAGATGTAAATTCTTCTCCTCGATCAGATCGCATGGTTTGATGTAGTAACCACTTTGTTTTTTAACTAGTGTCTTGAATTTCTTGAAGGCACTAAAGGATTCAGATTTCTCCTTGAGACAAATATACCCATGTCTTCTTGGCGAAGTCATCAATAAAGAGAAGAAAATATCTATTCTTTCCAAGTGAAATAGGATCAATAAGTCCACACATATCGGTGAGACTAGCTCGAATGGTTTCTTTGCTCTGAATTGTGCATCTTTAGGAAATCCAAATCAAAAGTGCCTACCAAGTAGACATCCTTCACAATATTGATCGGGTTGGTTTATGGAAGGCAAGTGTTTGACCTTATTTTTCTTGGACTGCAATTTCAATCCTCCAAAATTTAGATGTCCATATCTTAAGTGCCAAAACCATGAATCACTTTCAAAGCGTGTCATAAGACCTTTTATGGCATCAAGTTAGATATTCAGTAAGAACATCCTATTGTTGGTCATTAGCACTTTAGCAATTAAATTTCATGTTTAATCTCTTAAGGAGAGATCTCTATTTATCATGTTAATAACATAATTCTTCTACAAATGTTGTGCCGAACTTTAGGTATTGCACTTCATACTAGGCACATAATAAATATTAGTAAAATAGCTATACCTTCCATTTTTTAAGCGAATAGGGATCTTACCTCATCCACATACCACAACTTTAGATAGATCTCCAAATGTTACATAGCCATGAACAGATTCATCTAGCCGTGTACAAATTCATCTAATTCCTCAAATACACTTTTATCTCCACATATATGATTACTTGCACCAGTGTCAAGATACCATGCATTTGTCTTTCCTTCTTCATGTCCTCCTTTTGCGAATATGACAATGGATTTGGTCTCTTCATTCTTTTCTTCAACAAAATGAGACTTCTACTTTTTAATTGTGTCAACATTCAGAAGCATAATATTTAAACTTATGACAATTATGACATTATAAAGATGATTTGTCAAACCTCTGCCTTCCATCTGAGTATCTATCTCTTCCACATCCTTTTGAGTAGTGCATTTTTTTTATCTCCTTCTTCAATCTTAGATCCTCCATGGGTGACTCTTCCTTGAACATGCCCATGACCACGTCTACACCAATTCCCTCATCCTCGTCCATTTTGGCTTCTCTCACAAGCTTGATTTCCGCTCTTTCCTTTCAAGTTTAGATTTGTTTGAAAAGCATGCTCTAATGGCTCTTTCATCCTTTTCTTAATTTTTTCTTCTTGGGCTTGTAATGTGTCCATTAATTTATCAATAGTAATGGATTCAAGATCCTTTGATTCTTCTATAGTAACCACAATGAAATCAAACTGTGGATCAAGAGATCGAAGAATTTTCTCAATTATTTTAACATCATCAATGTTCTCATCATTTATTTTCAGTTGATTAACCACTGCAAGAACTCTTAAGACATAATCTGAAATTGTTTTGAATTCTTTCATTTGTAAACTTTTTAATTCACCTTTAAGGGTTTGAATATGATGCCCCTACTTCTCCCTAAGGCGAACCAAAGGGTATCCGCGGGACGCCTGCCTAGCTCTCGCCAGGATTCAGAATAATTCTAGTTCAAACTTAAGATACAATGCTAACAACGAAAGTCGGAATAAAGGTACGAAGTCATTTCCATACATAAATATTCAATCTTACATCCCAAGTTCAAAATACATTCACTTTCCCAAAATTTACAACTTCCCAAAAGGATGTCTAGACAAATACATTCCAAAATTCTAGTCAAAAGAGCCATCAAGTAGGCTTTTCCATAACCCCTTCCAGTTCAGCTCCTGTTAAGGAAAACAAATCTAATGGGGTGAGCGAATGCTCGGGAGGCCAAGAAAACATGCAATATACATAGTTCAACTAGCAATGACAATTAAGCAAGAATCAAAGCGGTAACATTCAAGCAATTTGCAATATACAAGTAAACACATTCAATGAGGATACAGAAGCTTTCAGGAGCTAAGTTCCACTAGCTTTGCCAAGCCTCGATCAATTACCTCCCTGCGATGATACTCTATCAACCGAGTTGGTATTTAAGTCTTTAGAACTCCACTGACACATCAATTCTGTCCACCACATACCGCACAGGGCTCGAACTTCAATAAAAGGCACTACTACGCGAGTAGGCCAAGCAAGATCTCTCAATAGATCAAGCTTATAGTTATCTCATGGTTCACCAAGCTTCTCGACCAAGCCCTTGTTGGCTCGAGTCGCAAGGTCGGCCAATTGAGATTTGGGCATCCCCACAGCTCAGTTATAAGTCGAGGAGAATCACTCCAACGACATGCAAGCAGTTCAATTATAAGTCGAGGAGATTCACTCCAATGACATGCAAGCATTTCAGTTATAAGTCGAGGAGATTCACTCCAACGACATTCAGTAAATCAATTTCAGTCCAGTCAATCAATTACAGTTCAGTCAATGACAATTCAGTATTTCAATCAGTTAAAGGAGTACGAGTGTGATAAAATACACACTCGATTCAACAATTATCAATCGTTCAATCCATAAGATGTAATTCACATAATTTCAACAAGTCATGCACTTGACACTCGCCAATCAAAAATAAGGGAGTAGTGCTCAATCAAGTATTTAGACGTCTGCTGTGAGGTCCTCTTGGTGGTCCCCTTGAGTGCCTGAGCAAATAATAATTGGCTATCACACACTATCACTTATAAATTCCCTTGTTAACAAAGAAGATTGTACACTTGTACAATCCAAGAAAATATCATGAAAGAGAGCCTTAATTACTCGTAAATCGAAAGTGGGGTTTAATAACACAAGGAAAAACTGATTTTTTTCATGAAATCAGGTTTAAAATGGTCAATCAATATCAAAAGATAGTGAAGAGTTTCCAAAAACTCATTTTCCATCGAATCATTAAAATTCAGTTTTGCACGGCAAATTTAAAAAAATCAGAACTTGCTCTCATTAGGTCCAAAATTGGAAAATTTTATACCGTTGGAATCTTGGTTCAAAATACTAAAATTTCCTAGAAGAAACCTTTCCAAGACTCTAAATGTAAAACATTCAAACTTCAGCTCAAAGTGGGTGCTTAGAGCATACAAGACAGTTTTAGTCTTGTTTTTTTGGCAAATTTTAGAAATTCGGCAAAATTCACAGAAAGTGAACTAGCCTCTGAAATTCGTACTACAATAAGATTTATAAACAAAGTTTTAAACACAACTAGCAGAACTAAATTTGGAGTTTTGAGTGCCAAAATATAGTAGCTCAAAGTTGGCCCAAAAATGAAGACTGTTGGTCAATTTTCCAGATTTGAAAAACAAATTTGGCACATCATTTGTATATCGAAACAGTCTTAGAATGACACAAAAGTTGCTACAATTCAACTTTCATATGAGGGCTAATCCTCTATCAAATTTCACGTAAAAACTCATACGGGAAGGTAGTTTACAAAACTACCAAAGTTCAAGAAATTTCCAAGACAAATCTGTCTTCTTGTTTTCTTTCCTTTTTCAAATACTTTGTACCATGAAATCAGTCTCATTTTAGTTCATTTGTAAAACCAAGGTCCAAGAAACATCTAATATACATTTGGTAGGTATTTGACACCAAAATATTTGAAACAACATGTCCCCTAAGTCAAACTAGACCAATCGGCCAGCAAAATCAGGGTTTTGCAGCTTTGGTACAGTTCGGAAATTGGACTATATCTCACTCAATACAACTCAAAATTGAGAATGGTCAGTGGCGTTGGAAACTAGAATCATAAGGTTACATTTCATTTGAACAAATTGTTTTGAAATTCAGTTTGCAAATGAGAGAAAATAGAGCCACAACTTGCGGCTTCTACCTTTCTCTAGGATTGGCCAACAAAATAGGGAAGCCGACTTTGATCAATCACTACAGATGACTCAGTTCGAATTAGAAGCTGCATTATACACCGTTAGAAAATACAGATGTCTAGTTTTGAATGCCACTGATGGCACTCAATTCTGACGTCCGGAAGAGAGATATGTTCGTTCAAAGGACACTGCTAGAGGACCACTATTACACGAATTTCCAGATTTATTCTTGCCAAAATTCAATTTTTATTCAACTAATTCAAATAGTTTTTGGTAGAAACTTTCTACACACTATACACAGCATATATACATCAGTTTCAAGGTCATTTGAGCATAAAAAATTCAAACTAAAGCCACGGCAAGAACAGGACAGATTTCGGACAGCTTTCCTACAAAATTTTCCTTCAACTTTCCTTCGATTCTATATCCATAATCATCCTAACCACACACCTAAACAACTCAAATCAAGCATTATATCATCATATCGGCCCATACAACCAAGGTGGGAATTCATAGAGCCCACTTCAACCAATCCAATCCAAGTGCTAACAACAATAATGAAGCTACAAGCTTCAAAGCTAAGATTAAAACCCATTAAAGCCCAGGATAAAAGGTTGGATGATTACCTTCTAGCTTCAAGAGAAAAACCAGAATTTTTGTCCCAAAAACTACTAAGAAAACCGGCAAGATGAAGTCCCTCTTCTAGCTTAAGTGAATCTTCAAGTGGTTTAAAAGTTATATGATTATTTGTGAAGGATTTGGTGCAAGAATGGAAGTGAAAATGGAAAGGGTTCTTTTCTTCTTCCTCCTTGGAGGTTTGGCCAGCACTTGATGTGAGAACCCTCACTTTAAAACACAATTTTCCCAAATTACTTGATTTACCCTAGAATTTAAATCACATATTATATGCCCTTGCATTATATTTCCTATGTGTTACAACATTTTCATGCATTCCATTTCATTTCCTTTTACTTGAAGTAAAACATTTTCTTGAGTTGGTTTTAAATAATTCACTACTTGTATTTTACCAAGTGTTCTTTTATTAGTGGTACGGACTTCACATGAAAGATTAGAGGTGTTAAATAAGTATTGGTACATTTGGAAAGGTTAAAATATCATTAGTCAAAGATTAAGGGAGGATTGGACAAGAATGGGGCCAAGTGGCAAAACCCCAGCCATATATCTTGTTTGACCAAAGGTTAGAGGAATATTAAACCAACTTTTCTTCATTTTTTCTCCACCATATTTTCAGCCATCTTGAAGCTTCTCAACGAAGAAAGAAAACTCCATTTTTCCTTGCTTTCTAACCCTAGTAGATCAAGAGCAAAAACCAAAAGAGAAAAATCTTGAGTTAGTGAGAAACTTTTCTCCAACCCTAGTGCTTGATTTAAGCTTGAAGCTTTCATTTTGGTGGATTGATTTGGTGATTCAAGCTTCTTACAAGAGAGGTAAATATTCTTTAAATGATAGTTTTATGGTGTTATATTATGTACTTTAAGTTTTAATGGCAAACTACAACTTGTTTTGGTTAAGATTTGGGATTAATCTCTTGAATTAAACAAGTAGTGGTTGAGTTAGTTAGTATGCCTATCATGTGTTTGATGAAATGCTTGAACTTTGGTCATGGTTGTTTATGAAGTATTAACATGTTTTAAACCTCTTTTGAGTTAGATTTAACACTTGATATGTTGTTGAAGTGAAAATCATTAAAGGATGAAGGTTGGATGAATAGAGGAAATTGTGGACTGTTTTCATCTCCTTGGCTGACCGGCTTGAGAAGGAAGGGTTTCTTCTCAATTTTTGTGGTTTATTTACACCTTAATCATGCCTAAGAAACTGGGCTAGAGATTGGTTAAACTCATGTGTGAATTGGAATGAAATTTGAGCAAGTAAAGTTGTGGTTTGGTCTATATAGTGGACTGGTTTGGTTTTCTTGATGGCTAGGCTGCTATGGTCATTCTTATTCATGTTGATGTATTATGTTTTGAACTCCAATGGTCCTAGGTGATGTGGGTATATGAACATTTGAGGATTGATTTGGGTGAATTTGAACCAAAACAAATGAAGATAGCACCAAGAACTAATGTAGTTTTGCTTGAGGTTAGGGCTGATCCAGGGTTGGAAAATCAGTCAATTTGTCCGAGCTACTGGTACTGATAGGAGATGAACCAGTGTGTGTGTTTGCTACCGTTGGAAAGCCCTTCGAGTCTAGTTTCCAACGCCACTGACGACACCAAATTCTGACCTTCCTACAGTGAGATATGACTGTTTTCCCAAGAGGGCGCAACTGTTTTACCCGCGAAGAACATTTTTAACTTGAATGAAACATTTCTTTTGGCCAACTTTCTTGCACTTGTCAAACTTGTTTTCTCATGAACTTTTACTGCATTTTGGGCTTAACTTGCATGGTGAATTGAGTAGATTTAATCACTCACTTGGTCACCTAATGAGCTCACTTTTGGGTTATTGAATCTAGTTGTTAATGATTTCACTCGTTGCTCTAGGATTGGGAAATGGTGGTGAACGTAACCAAGGAACTTGACGTTTGAACTCTACATTGCTTGACAGGTGAGTGTTCCAAGTACATGAAAATATTTACATGGAATGTCTCCTTGCTTGAATAACATGCTTACTTGGTTAAAGTAATTGTTCTTGAATTGATAACCTTTAGGATGAGGATGTACTTTCTCATACTCGATCCCTTGTAGTTTACTTCATGATAGTAATATAAAATGAAGTGCTTTGCTTATACTTGACTTGTTGGTTTTACACTTGACTCGTTGGTCCCTCGAGTAGTTATTCCACCGACTAACGTGTTACTCACTCATCGTTGTTAGACAATGCTAAGTACTTGTTTTCTCGTCTCATAGGCAAGTTTATACTTTCTCGCACTTAACCTAGCTCGACTAAACTTGTGATATTTTGTTAAAACATGTATTAGTCATTTTGTTACAACTGAAACGTGGCCAGAATCCAGCTACTTTCTGATCGAATTTCCAGCTGGATTTGAGGCAGTGAGTTTTCAAAATTTTTAATTTTTTTCCTGTCAATCTGGCCCTTAATCCGGCCAACATCTGATCGGATTTGTGGCCAGACTTGCTGATAAAGTTTCTGATTTCTGCGGCTTTCTTCCAGTTTTCTTATTTGATCAAGTTTTCGTAACCATCCGATTTTCAACTGTTTGGACCTGAGATACTTGAAATGCTTGAAAACATGATATGTTGAACTTATTTGTGACTTGAACCTATTTAGGCGAGTGCGTTCTTATGTGCACTCAATTGACCCAACTTGACTAAACACTTGATAACTTATTCAAGCATGAACAAGTAACTTGATTTGTATATTAACTTGAAATATTTGGAATACTTGAGAATATGAATTACTGGACATTACTTGAGAATATGAATTACTGAACATTACTTGAGAGTATGAATTTCTAGACAGTACTGGAATACTTGAGAATATGAATTGCTGGACATTACTTGTGACTTGATTCTGGCTAGGCGAGTGTGTCATTATCACACTTGGCCTCCCTTTCTTGAATGATCTTGTACTCACTTGAACTTAATTGATCTATACTTGTGTTTGTGCTTGTATTTGACTTGCTAGTGCTGAGCGGCCGTATGTACCACACTCCATCCGAGTGGGAGGTACCTCTCATCCCGTCTCAGTACTTTTATCCCGATTAAGTCGATTAGAGAGTTATCTCATCGACACTAGTGCTGAGCGGCCGTATGTACCACACTCCATTCGAGTGGGAGGTACCTCTCATCCCGTCTCAGTACTTTTATCCCGATTAAGTCGATTGGAGATTTATCTCATCGACACTAGTGCTGAGCGTGTGACAGCCCTATCTCCCCCTAAGGCGAACCAAAGGGTTCGGCGGACCGCCTGCCCAGCTCTCACCGAGACTCAGTCGTTCACTACAGCCCTCAATTAAAGTACAATATAAATCTCAAAGATACATCAAATGTTCCAAAAATTTATATATCATCAGTGAAGCGAATACTAATTCTAAATGTGAAACGTACACATACATCCACTTCAACTCCAAACAGTCACACTAGCCCAACTATTACACAAAATGAATCCAAATCTAAACTGTACAAGGTATATGCCATCCAGTCACACAAATAACGTAATACAAGCGCTTCTTTTGCCTCGATCCCTGTGGGGAGAAGAAAACATTTGGGGTGAGTTAGAAGCTCAGTGAGTGAACAGTAAAATCAATAATCAAATAAGCTTTACAATAGTGCATTTAATTGATATTAAGAATTAGTGATCAAATGTGCGTATATTGCTCTTTGGAGCCAGTGAAATCCTTGTACTTAAATATCCAATGCTCGCTTAGATCAAGTAACAGATAAACAGAAATAAGGAGTCATCATGCTCCAAAGAATGCGTAAACAGTAGTGGAAACGTTGGTCCTAAGCACAAGATTTTCCCAAGAACTCATCGGAGCCAAAATGTCATGGCACACACACAAACACAATGATATGCAATCGTGTAACCAATGCAAGAATTATTTCAAAAGTAACTTTTAGAAAAGAGTTGAGGGATCACTCACCAACCACGGCTCACGAACCTTATCCAGCATACATCATTGCCTTGCTCAAGTCGAAACCCTAGATTACAAATATCAAGTCAAGCAAAGGAATTCTAATATTATCAAGCTTCTATCACCTTTTGGCACTTTAATCACAATTAAAGCTACACTTATCGGATTGAAACAAATCTTGCAGCGTTACAAAGCTAAGACATATACCAGCATTTCTTATGAAGACCTCCAAAGCCTAATCATACATTTTCAGGGTCAAATATCGAAATCTCGGAGAGGATAGAAAACTGTCCGCAAAACAGGGTCTATGAACAGTCAAGGGTATTTCGATCAATTCACAAGCTATAGTATTCCGATCAATCTGAAATTTTGTAGGTAGGTAGTTAACTCGAATATCTACAACTTCCATGTTTTGAGCAAAAGTTGGTTCGGTCTAAAACATAGAAAAATTGGCAGTCCACGTTGAGTCCAAAAACAAGGTAAGACTAAAAGTACACTTCTAAACCAATCTTTGCATATAACGATTACTAGCAGCAATTAAGGCTAGAAATTCCACCTTAACACTAGAATAAATTCCACTAACCATATACATGCCAAAATCAAAGAGGACATAACTCCGATCAAGTCTAGAAATATCGCTAATATGGAACTTATCCTCCCAACTTCCGAATCACAAGAATTTCCATAAAATTAATCAAGATGAACCCAAATTCAAAACAATCAAATACTCTCAAAGATTGGATAGCATTTCCCCTTAATTTTCTTATTGTCCATCCTACAAACATTACCAATAACATCTCAATTCAACCACATTTATATATACAACTCATAGCCTATAAAATACACATAATTAGGGCCACAATACCCTTAAATCTTAACCAATTAAGAGCACAAGAACCAATCATAAGAAAGCCCCAAATCAAAACCCTAAATCTGAAATTTTTCGCACAAATCTGAAATTTTCCGCAACAACCGCAATTAACGTACAAAAACTCCATTTAACACAATTTAGACCTATCAATCCAAGGCCAATCGGAACCATCATGTGAAAACAGAAAAATTTCCCAAAAATCAGAAAATTACCATCATACTACTTTAAATCCAAAAATCTCTCACAAAACTATGCAGTTAACAACTATAACCCACTACTATACAATTATTAAAACAAAGAGAGAACTTTCTTTTCCAACTTACCTCAAAACTCAAGAAAGCTAGCAACTTAGGGCTTCCCTTTCAAAAACAACTTCACCAAGACCTCTATTCCTCCTTAGTACACACTTGTATGGAATAGATTACAAAAGTAACGGTGAAATCTCAAGATTTGGACAAGAAAGTAAAACTAGAAAATGAAGAACTTTTCTCTCTTCTTTCTCTCCCAAACAGCCGGCCAAGCAAAAAGCAAAAAGTGAAGATATTTCAGCCAAAAACATGATAAGAAGGAAGAAAAAGCAGCCAGTCAAAGTTAACTGCTGGAGGTGACGTCACAATCTGGCCGGATTTCCGGTCGGATTCCAGGCCGGATTCAAGGCAGTGGCTGACCAATGTTTTTTCAAAACCCTCAAGCAATCCTGTAGACACCAAATTTTGAATAATTTGTATGTGGCATCTACTTCATGATTTTGTTTTTTTTTTTAGATCGCTTGCATTTAGTTCATTATTGTGTGTTTTGCATTTCTAATTGTTTTTTTTTATTTTTAGTTTTAGTCATTTTGCCCTTTCAGTTTGTCTATTCATTTTTGTTTTGTCATTTTAGGTTTTTAATCACTTTTAAGTTTTAGTTTTTAGTTTTTAGTTTTTAGTTTTTTAGTTTTTTTAGTTTTTAAGTTTATAGAGTTTTTAGAAAGAAAAGAAAAATCATTTTAGTCATTTTTGTTTTTATTCAATGCTTTCTTGAAAGAAAAATGAAGATACAAAATCATAAAAAGGAGAAAAGAAGAAATTAATGAAAAGAGTGAAAAAATGAAAAATGGGAAGAGAAAAATTGCAACTTCATTCGTTTATTTTTGTTTGATATTTTTGTTTTTTTTATCATCTTGTTCTTTATATTTTTGTTTTACTTAATTATATTTTGTTTATTACTTAAATTTTACTTTGTTTTTGTTTTAAACAAAAAAAATAAAAATAAAATAAAATAAAATAAAATAAAAATTTTTGCACGGCATGCACGCTGCAATTTTTTGCAGCGTGCAAAAGGCACACATAGGAGCCATCGGATGGCCAGGGAAAAGAGGGTTTAAGGGGGATGATTTCCAACCATTGAACATAGGGTTTTGGGGGTGTTTAGTTGATATAAAAGAGAAAAGAAAAGCATCAGCCGCAAGGGGGATTTTGGAGGGAGAGCATCGGCAAGCTAAGAAAAAAAACTGAGCAAGGTTTTTGGGCTGGAGAGGGAGGAACTAGAACTTACGGGCTGTAGAGAGATTGGTGATGGCTGACTGAAGGATAGAGAGGAACCAGAAAAGGGACGGAGGAAAATCAGAGAAAAGTCGGACGGCTTAGAAAACTAAGAGAGTTTTAAGAGAGTTTTAGAGAGAGTTGAGGGACGACTAAGGAAAAACCGAGAGGAAAAAGGAGAGAAATCTGGGCTGAGGTCTGAGAGAGAAAGAGAGTGGAGAATGAAGCTGGGATAGATTCGGAGTAAAAGAAAAGGGAGAGGTTGTCGGCTACACAGAGAAAGGCTAGAGTTGAGCTAAAAGAAAAGGGGACAGGAGGAAGAAATCGGCAATTTAACGAGAAGAGAGGAGATCGAGAATCTGGAGGGCAATCGCAGCAGAAAGGTGGAACTTTTCCCAGCTTCGCTTGGCCTGCGTCAGTGATTCATTGCTCCTCCATCCGTGCGCTGTTTGTTTGCGCTTCAAGGGAGTGAAGGTAACCTTTCATGAATCATCAGGCTTTCATCTGATTGTTACATCGTTTGTTGCCAAATTTGCTGTGAGTTTTCTTCCTTCATGTTTTTATTTGTGCATCTTGGGAGATAGTGGATCCGTGTCATGGCTGTCATCTTGGATGTCTGTTGATGAAGCTGTGAACTTTAGTTGGTTTCGGATGATGCCACCATAGATTTCATCCGAAACAGAAACCAGTTACTTTTCCCCCCGTGCATCCGCCATGTCTTCCCTTTGCTTTGTTTAAAAATGGTCCGTATATCATTTGTTTTGGCTGTTAGAACCCTTAGGAATCAGTTTTAGAATCTACTGCAATAAGGATGAAGTTGTCGGCTTGTGGCAACAGCACTTGGGCAGCTTTTCTTTTCCTTCACTTTGCTGATTTTTTTTTTTTGTTTGTTCAGTCGAAGTTTTGATTTGCTAATCATTCTTAGAATATCATGTTATAGTTTCCCTTGTCCTGTGTTATGCTGAAGTTCCTTGACTAGCTCGAAATGTTCATTTTTGCTTGGTATTTCACCGCAAGTCCCGTCTCTAGCATCTTTGCTGCATTTTATTTTCACATCCAGTTGAACTTGTGAATTACCAAATTCGTTGGAATTTTTCTGGGTTGCTTTGTATAGATATGTCTCGGCCAAGTGAAACAAAAAATGCAACAGTTTGTTTGTTTTGTTGCAGAATCTCTTGCTGCATTTTCCTTTCTTTCTTTTGTCTCGGTTAAACCAGTTTTTCCACTTTAATCTTGCAACAAAAGTTCATGTTTGACTGAATCGATAATCCTGGTAGTTAGTGAACTTGTTTGCTTGATGAAATGGAGAGGAAGTTACGGAGGAACAGTAGTCATGCCCAAGTGCATACGGCAAAAAGCTGCTGCATTCTTCTGTGACGTTTCCTCTTCTATGGCTGCTCTTTGAACCTTTACACTTGAGTTCCATGTTTAATCTGGTTTGAAGGGAAAAGAAGGGAAGGTTTTGGTGATGAGTTTGTACGTTTGGAGTTTACAATTCTTAAACTACTGATCAAACACTTTGTTAGGAAAACAAATTTGGTTGCCAAATGCTTGCTGCATTTTTCTCTCCAGCATTTGTGTGATCCTACTTCTATATTTCGGTTTGTCGAAATGTTGGAATCGTGTGTCATGTTGCTTAGATCATGGAGCTGCGGTTTTCCCTTCTCATTGTCCCAAGTCCATACTAGTTCACTCTCCTCTCCCCTTTGCACGAAAATGCAGCAAGTTGTTACAGCAGTTTCATCCGTAGGCCTGCATAAAATTTTAAGAACTTGCATGGTTTCTTTTTATGTTTGTTGTTTGTTTGAGTTGTAGTGTTGCTGTAGTTTTTCATGAGTCGAGGAATTGGTTTGATTACGTACATAAGACAGAAGGTCCTAAAAATGAAAAATGCAATCCTAATATCCAAATGCAATGCATAAAAAGGGTAGAAAAAGGAAACGAATGGTTAAGTCAAAATGCTTGGACCCACTTAGGAAGTCCCCAGTGGAGTCGCCAACTGTCGCGCCCCTCTTTTTGAATGAATTGTGTGAGTGATGTGTGTGTGAAGTGTGGTGTGAACGTGTGCAAAATGAAAAGTAAAAAGGCCATGGGACTTTGGAAAGCGACGATTTGGCCAATTTGAAATTTTAAAAAGGGTTTTTTAAATATGAAAACGGAGTCGCCACTTGGTATAGATTTGGGGTGTACCAAGTCACCCAAAAAGTGTTTTTTAAAGACAAAGTAGTAAAACCCTTTTTAAAACGACTCCTAGTCCACGTAAGCCAAAGAAAAAGGTTCGGGGGTCACGTTTGACAAAGGGGAAGGCAAGGATAGAATCCAAGGCACCCCTTTGACCTAGCCAAGGCTAGTTGCGCGACTTAACCTTACCTTTCCTAATTTTCTACCCAATATATGTTCGCACGTTGGATATGACTATATGAATGCAAAATGGAAAGAAAAATGCAATCCTAAATTCTACGATGTCTCTCGTGAGGCTTTTGGTCCCAAACCACATGAATTGTGGCGGCCAACAAAGGAAAACCCCATAGAGGTCGATTAATGCAAATGAGACTCAAATGTGCAAGTGTGGAAATGTATGAAAAGAAATTTAAAAATCCAAGTGTTTGTGTGCAAGTGTATGAAAAGGTGCACTTGTGTAATTGTATGAAAATTCCAAGTGTTTGTGTGCAAGTGTATGAAAATAGAATAATAGATATATAAGGTAAAGTGGAATTTCATTTGTGAAGTGAAAACAAGCAAGTGAGAGGTAAAATGTAGTAAAAAAATATAGTTTTGAGAAATGTGAAAAAATGTGGTTAAAAGAGTATGTAGATGATAAAAATGAAAGTATGACCCTAGAGGAATGCAACAAGTCAGGTACAGGGGGTTGACTCCTAACTTTTCGACTTCTATTTTCCCTTTGATTAGAAGGCGAAACTAGCGTGCTAAGGCTATCGAGTAGCCACACTCGCTCGTTTCCCTTATCAAGAGGGATTTTCACGCAAATGAACCCTAACTAGCATGAGATGCAAGTCCTAAAATGAAGGGGAAGGGGTTTGAGGAACATACCAAATGACAAACTAAGGAAAAATGCGTGATATGTGGTGATCATGCACTTAATGAAAAAAGGAAAAAAGGAACCTATTGGGTCTAGCATTGGACTAGCCCATTCTATGAATTCCGACTAGCGTTGGACTAGTGGAAACGATAAAAGAAGCCACAACTAGCGTTGGACTAGTGTGGTGACGTACATTCATCCATTCCATTCATCTATACTACAAAAGCGAGTAGACATGCGAATCACTTATAAACACGTAGCACATAACACTTAGCATGCTTGACTAGATGCAAAATCCTAATAAAGCATTTAACATATAACACATAGGCATGCAACCATTACATTTGATAACTAAAACAAAGGGGAAAGGGGAAATGGATCAAATTACTTGCTACGCCCTATCTATTACAAGCCAAGAGGTGTACACATACCCCATTAATAAAAATCAAAAGTAAATGGAATAATTGAAAGGAAATAAGGAGAGGCTAGGAAAGCAAATAGACATGCAAATTTCAATTAGCACATTAGTCACATAAGAGAAACAAGAAAGATAAAAGGAATTATACCACTCCCTTTTGTAGTGTTAAATGGACGAGACTTAAACTGGGCTAAGTCACCAACTAACGGGATAGCATGTGCTAAAACCATTCAAAGCAAAGGATTAACGCACCAATTTAATGATGAAATGTAAATAAATCAAATGACATCTATCAAACCATCAAAAAGAAATTTCCTACTAAGGACTCAAACACAACCCTTACCCAAACATTCGAGTCAATCGAACATGTAAGAACTTTAAAGGTCCAAAACAAAGCAAGGGTCAAGCAATCAAACACATAAACATGGAATTGAACAATTAGAAGCGTTTAAATGCCTAATATTTCCATATTCATGAAATAAAGATCCCAACTATTGATTGAATCATCAAAACATCCAAGATCCACACAAATGCACATTACCACATAAACCTAGATGAAACTCTTGAAACTCTTTGAATTCATCCTAAAACCCCTTACCAATCTATCCAAGGGTCAACCCAAAACATATAACCATCAAGTAAGATCCCAGAACGGCAAGGTTAATTAAATAATTCAAGTAATTGAGCCAGGATGGAACTAAAGTAGACATGGAGGTTACGTTACCGTTGTTTTAGGACCTAATTGCAAACACATGAAGTCATTCAAGTTCAAATGAAATGTTCAAGAGTCTCAAAGATTTCCAAACGATAGAATGCCAAACAACGGTTCAAAATTGCAATAAACTTAGAATTCAGTTACAAACCAAAGACCCAAATGCAACCACTAATCTTACCAACAAGGTCAATTGAGACATCTTAGGAATTTTAAAAGTCTAAGAGCGAAGAAGGTCAAGTAATCACAAATAATCACAAAAGTGTCAAAGCATTTAAACAACTTAAACATCCATGTTTGCAAAGCTGGGGGCTTAATTGAAAGTAAAGAGGAAGTTGGAGGGACCAATTTGATTGATTTTCCAATTATTTGGGCTATAGTGGCATTAGTTGGAAGTCAAGGGGTCAAAGTGAAAATGTTTTAGACACTTTCCATGCAGACCATGCAAGCTACGAAGGAATGTTTCTGCAACATTTCTTATGTTCTTAAACTTCAGCATTCTTAAACTTCAGCAACTTTGCCCAAACAAATTCACACAACCATCTCACCAAAACCCAACCTCACACTCCTACCGAATTTATCATGCATGCAAGGTAGAATTCTGCATTTTGTAGCCTTCTGCAACATAGACATACGCCAGCTACATTTTCATTTCCAAACTTCAAATTTCAGACCCCAAGCATTCGGCTTTTGCTTAAGAGTTTTACCAAAAGTCAAAACTTGAATTTAAGCAACAAGATGTATCACTTCAACATTCAAACAGGCAAGAACAATAAGAGAAAAACATGCAAATTCTTGGAAAATTTCCTACAAACTTCAGGCAAGTTACGAAGGAAACACATTCTGCAGCAAAATTTCAGTAAGCTATGGAGCTTTGACAACCGAGAATGAATCAGGATTTTTCCAATCAAACAATCAGGAGTTTTGGATTAAGAAAAACTACAGCAACACTACAAATCCCGCCAACAATCCGGCCAATTCTTGGTCGGATTTGCGGCCGGATTTGGTCTAGAACCTTTCCACCAAAAGTTTTACTTTCCAAATTCAAACGTTGCGCTCCTCCGCTCTTCCAACAAAGGTATATATAGATATATATAATCTCACACAATTACACTTGATATACACAATCACACATTCACATATATGGAATGAAAACCCTTTTCTTTCGGGGCGTCACAGAGCGACCGTATGTACCACACTCTATCTGAGTGGGAGGTACCTCTCATCCCGTCTCAGTACTTTTATCCCGATTAAGTCGATTGGAGAGTTATCTCATCGACACTAGTGCTGAGCGGCCGTATGTACCACACTTCATCCGAGTGGGAGGTACCTCTCATCCCGTCTTAGTACCTCTATCCTGTTTTGTCGAGTGGAGAGTTATCTCTTCGACTAATTGGTATATTCGAATATTACCACCACTGTTTAATTCTGAATACGGAACGTTAAGTGATAACTAAAGTTTCCAAGCTTTACTGTGTGAGCATTGGATAATTGCCAATGACTCCAATCTTGATTACTGAATACTTGGGGGCTATAAGCCATATCCTAAATTACTGTATATCTGGGACTATAAGTCCAACCCTGGGACTAGTTGGTCAAATCGAGCTAGCAAGGGCTTGGTCAAGAAGATCAACGAACCTTGGATACTTCTTGGACGTACGGGCCCGGTAGGGAGTGATCGGTGGACTGAAACTGGTGTAAAGTAGGGATCTACGAACGATATAATTTTGTGGTTGACAGAGAGTCAACGTACCTTGATCAAACTACTGTGGAACTTGCTCCTAAGAGCAACCTATATCCTTTGACATGAATGTGTTCCCTACTACACCTTTTGCATGTTTTATCTGGCTATTTGCTCAATTATATATTGGATTATGATCTCATCGAAATTGACTTGTTTCTCAATGTATGAATATGCTATCTTGTCTCGTATTTTACTTACTTAATTACTTGGAACCTCACTGGGCTTCTAGCTCATTCCACGCCATTTATTTTCCTTACAGGGATAAGAACATGAGAGGTTGAATTAAGGAAGGCCTCGTTTTCTCCTAAGTTTGTTAGTTGCTGGTATGAGCTACATAGGTGTCTAGCCGACTTGTTTGGTTTGATTTTTGGCAAGTTCGACTCTTTATTTGTAATAATTTCGTTTTCTTTTGAGGGTCTATTTGTAAATTTTTATGTTATTTGACTGAGTCTTGGCAAGAGTTGGGCAGGTGGTCTGCCAAACCCTTGGGTACATCCTAGGGTTAGGTGGGGCTGTCACACTTGAGGGTGGGGAGAGAGAGAAAGTGCTAATAAATGAAGCTTCTTGGAGAAGCTTAAGAATTTGTGGCCAAATTTTCTCCAAAAGTCAACTAAGAATAGTGCACGCATGCGGGCATTTCGTGTCCGTTTTCTCTCGGGTTTATTTTACTTGTGCACTAAACTTCTAATATACTTCCTTTAACATTATAATTATTCACTCTTAGCAGTCTAGTATTAGTTTCTTAAATCTCCATTGGGTTGATTTGACGCGAAAAAAGCGAACTTCCCATTCGCATGCAATAAAACGAAACTTAAAAGAAATTCTTGTAATGATAATATAAGTAACTAATACTAGGATAAATAATCATAAAAATAACTATTTTAGAAATAAAGCATGAGTCCTTAAATCTTCAAGATCATTGCACTCACAAATCGAATATTGCCTCCAAACGTGTATTCGCTAATTCTTACTAAACGAGCTTCCGAAAATTAAATTTACTAACGAGACGTTTTAAAAATATATGTAAGGCATAGTTCCATATAAATGGATTTAAAATGGTTGAAATAAATTATTCAAATAAAATGAGTGAATAAATAATTAAATAAGCCAGTAATATGTGAGGACCCAAAAAAAATTTACTTATTTTTATCTTATATTACTGGCTTATTTAAATATTTATTCACCTGTTTGCTCCGAATAATTTATTTCAACCCTTTTAGACCCAATTACATGGAACCATGACTTAAATACATTTGAAAAATTTCTTGTTTCAAAATTTAATTTTTGAAAGCTCGTTAAGTGAGATTAGTGAATACGCGTTTGGAAGCGATAATCGAATTAAGGGGGGAACAATGAACTTGGAGATTTTAAGACTCATACACTAGTCTTAAAATAGGTATTTTTATGTTTAAGTACTCAAGTATTGGTTAGTTATACTATCGTTATAAGAATTCTTTAGAAATTTTACTCTATCGTGCATAAATCGGAAGTACGCATTTCACGCGGGCGATTAATTGAGGGACTTTGGACACTTTTTTTTAGGGTATTAAGAGTGAATAATAATGGTATGAATGGAAGTGCATTGGAGGTTTAGTGCACAAGTGAAACAAACTCAAAAGGAATCGAGCATGAAACGCGCGCGCGCGCGCAAAAGGAGAGTTGACTTTTGGAGCATTTTTAGCCACACACTTTAAGCTTCTCAAGGAAGCTTCATTTCAGCAAAACACAGTCTCTCTCTCACACCCTCAACCAGCTGGCCATCCAAGGAGGAAGAAAACACCAAAAACTCTTCAACAACTCACTCATTTCTTGGCCGAATCTCTTTAAAATTTACACACACTCTGCAAATAGCTTGGTGATCAAGCTAAGCTAGGAAAGGAGCTTCATCTCACGGTTTTTCTTGAGCTTAAAGTGACCAAAATTTTCTGCGTTAATCATCTAAGAAGGTATACAACAATCAACCCCTTAATTCTTGATTTATGGAAGTTATATTGCACTTATGAGCTCATAGATTCACATGGGTAGCTTTATATTGTTGGAAATCTTGTGAGTGGGCTCTATGAAATCTCACATTGGCTTGATGAACTGATTTGATGGGATTTGATGTTATTTATGTTGGATTAGTGCTTAATCTAGTGAAAATAAGTTGTTTTGTGGAAGATAGCTCAAAGGAAGTGAAAAGGAAATTTTTACCGTTTCTGCCCCTACCATTGCCGTGCACTTTGGTGTAATTTCTTGTGGTCCAATTGACTTTTTTTTGATGTAAATGTATAATATATGTTGTGTACAAAGTTTCCTCAAAAATTTACGTGATTTGGATGAGTGAATGTTGAGATTTCGAAAATTTGCCAAAGCTGGAAACGGGTGTCCAGAGTGCTCTGGCAGTGTTTTTGTTTCGGCCATAACTTTTTGCTCCGATTTCAAAATAGAGTGCCATTTGTGGCACTAGAAACTACACATTTCTACTTTTCCAATGGTATAAAATGCATGCCCTGATTCCACCTGAGGGAGTCGTACCAACCTTGTAAATTTGCCTGTTCTGTTTCTCGTCTGTACTAGAAGCTCTGTTCTGAGCTACGACTTGATGCTCAAATATGAGCTAGTTGTTAATAGAATTTTAAAATGATTCCTTCTAAGAAATTGTAGCTTTATGAATTTAGTTTTTAACGCCACTGACAATGTTCAATTCCAAGTTGAATTGAGTGAGATGTGGTCAAATTTCAGAACTATCTTCGTGAAAGAAAACCCTAATTCTGGACTGATCTATAGCTAATCTTGATTTAGGGCTTGTTATTCGAAATCCTTGGTGTTAATCACCTATCAAACATATTTTGAATGTTTCTAGACATTGTCCTCATAAATGAATCGTGTTCGAGGAATTTTCATTGGCTAAGTGTTTGAGAAAAGGAAAACTAAAGTACAAGGCAGATTTGCCTTGGAAATTCTTGGAACTTCCATGATTTTGTTAACTGATTTCCTGTGCGAGTTTTTACATGAAAATTTACAGAGCAATAGGCCTTAGATGGTAGTGTAATACTGCTAACTTTGACACCATTCCAAGTTCATTTAGATGCTCAACTAAAGTACCAAAGCTCAAGCTTCAAACCTGGAAAACCCCTGTTTGAGGAGGAAATTTCAGTAACTTTGAGCCACTATATCTTGGTGCTCAAAAATCCAATTCTTGTTCAGTTTGTTGTGTTGAAAACTTTGATGTAGCTCTAATTTACATCCAAATTTCATAGGCTAGTTCGCATTGTGTGAATTTTTCCGAATTTTCAAACTTTGCCGAAAATCAGCCCAAATCTGTCTTGACATTCCAAAACAGCCACTTTGAGAAACATTTTGAATGTCTTCCATCTGGAATCATGGAAAAGTATCTTCTAGGAACTTTTAGTACTTTGGAAGTAGTTTCCAATGGTACCAAGTTTTTCAATTTTGGACATACAAAGAGTGAGATATGATTTTTCAAAGACCACTTGATAAATCTGAAAATTTCTAACTTAAAGGAAATTGGGAGTTTCGAACTCTCTATTTTCCTTCCATATCACTCGGACGTTTTGCACTTGATTTTTAAAGAGGAAAATCAGATCTCCCTTGTACTTTTAAAATCCTGCTTTTGAGTCTTGATTTATGAGTAAGTAAGGCTCATACTCGTGAAATTTTCTTAGATTGTACAAGTGTGCAATCTTTCTTGATAATTAGAGATTTTATGTGATGTTGAGTGATAATTCATTATTAATTGCTCAGGCACTCAAGAGGACCTTCAAGAGGATCTCACGGGAGACGCCTAAAACAAACGCTTGTGCATTGCTACTTGAATTATTTGGTGAGTGTCAAGTGCATGTTAAATGCTTATGTGATTAAAATGTGAATTGTACAAGTGTTATACATGATACGTAAACTTGTCGAGACGAGTGTGTATCGCGCTCGCTCTCCTTTAAGTGATGCTACAGTTAAAATGTGCTATATGAATTGATATTCAAATTGTGTGAAGTGAATTGTTATGGGAATTAAGTGAAGTGTTGCTATTGCCAACCATATTTATGTTGTGATGTCAAGTGAGTGAACCTCCTCGACTTATGTGTATATACGTGAGGACACCCTCGTCCTCTCTTTCTTTTAATTATGCAATACTTGTTACATGAATACACATGATCAGTAATTGTTCGTAAACATGTTTAACTCGTAAGCTCTGAGGAAAAAGCATGTACCACACCGATTCGGGTGGGAGGTACCTCTCATACCGTCTCAGTACTATAATCGGTTCCCTGAGTGATAACATGTACCACACCGATTCGGGTGGGAGGTACCTCTCATGTCAACTCAGAACCATAAATAATAATTGGTAATTGTACATGAATATGTTTAACTCGTGAGCTCTGAGCAGATAGTATGTACCACACCAATTTGGGTGGGAGGTACCTCTCATACCGTCTCAGTACTATAATTGGTTCTCGGAGCGATAGCATGTATCACACCGATTCGGGTGGGAGGTACCTCTCTCGTCGACTCAAAACTATAAATAAAGTATAAGTGGATTGGAGCGATATCTCATCGACCACTGAGCGATAGCATGTACCACACCGATTCGGGTGGGAGGTACCTCTCATGTCGACTCAGAACCATAAACATGTAATCGATTCTCTGAGCGATAGCATGTACCACACCGATTCGGATAGGAGGTACCTCTCATGTCGACTCAGAACCATAATTGGAAAAGTAAAATTCTACGGACTTGATTACCTAATTGGGTGACGGAATGTCATCACAAGGAAGTATTGGATTGAACTTTGGCAAAACAAATAGGAATTAACTCATGAGAGCTCCTGTATCCTACTCAAGGGTATTTTATTATAAATTGTGAATCACCTGAATGTTATAGCTTTCATTCTTGCGTAAGTGCTATTGTTATTTGAACTACGTGTGATGCATGTTTTCTTGGCCTCACGAGCATTGCTCACCCCGTTAGATTTGTTTTCCTTAACAGGAGCTGAAATGGAAGGAATTATGGAGAGGTTGATTTGATGGCCCTTTTGATTAGAATTTTGAATGTATTCATTTAGACAACTTTTGAAAGCTATATATTTTGGGAATGTAAGATATTTTGATAACTTATGATATAATACTTGGACGATTATTAAGGAATTGACCTTCCTTTATATCTTCGACTTTTAGTATCGATTGGTTATTCTTAAGTTTGAATTGAATTTGTACCAAGTCTTGGCGAGAGTTGGGCAGGCATCCCGCGAATACCTTTGGGTTTGCCCTTGAGAGAAGTGGGGGCATCACAAATATAAGATAAAATAAGAAAATTTTTGGGTCCTCACATTGAAGATGTGCCCTCTTCAATTTATCAATACCTTTATGAATATTTTGAAGAATTCCCCATGCTTGTTTGGCAGTTGTAGCATTTGTTATTTTCCCAAAAGTTGCATCATCAACACCTTGTAAAATGATAGAAAGAGCCTTTTGATCGTTTACCTTGCTTTCTTTGAGGGCCCTCTTAGCCTTCTTCAATGATTTCCCATGAGCCTTCTTCCCCAAGGTAGGCCTTCATTTGGTTGCTCTACCGAATTCTAGTTGTCCTTTGTAAGATGAGGGACTTAAAGCATTGTAACTGGAATCATCTTTATAAGATTGTACTAGTTCTGATACTAGTTTGTTGGAATTAGACTTGATGACAGACTTTGAAAAGGTTGAAGGAAACTCTATTAGAACTCTATCAAACGGGCTTGGAAGGCACAAATAAAACTTTTATTACAAGTCTTTGGTTTCTTACAACTTCACGCTATCTCATTCATCTCATCTACAATGATTCCACCCGTATTTATAGTGGTTTTGAGGAGGTGGTGTCTATGTTCTAGAACATTCTTGTACACATCCTTTCTTCTAAATATCTTCTAGAGTATTCTATGATATATTCTTTAGATATTATTCATAACCGCTTTATTAATATCTAAGATACAACTTTGTAGATACAATAAATATCTTCATTTCTACATATTTCTAGAATATTTTTCATAAATCAAGTTTATTTCTAACACAAAATACTCCAAAACCATTGAAGTTAAATGACCAGTGCAAAGCACTTGATCAATTAATTCCATTGAAGGTATTAAACAACAACTACACTTAAAAAGGCCATGAAGTCCAAACTTAGACAAACACACTATCCAAAGGATGTTGATTCAGCAATAAGTGCAGCATACCAAACCTTCTGAGGGATATACTTGCACCAGATTCTACCAAACAAGTATGTTGAAGCTTTAGTACATCTTGAGAGCTGAAATGCTAAAACAGTAGCAAACAAACCTAACTGGAAAGTAGTCCAAATCATAACATCTCTATTAGTTGAAAATGGAGGAGGTACTTGCCTAATTTCATCGACCCGAAAACTTTTATATTTTCTAGACATTATTTTATTTCCTTGTCTACAATTTTATACTTTCCTTCAATATATTAACTTTATATACATTTTTATAAGTGAATATAGTTTTTCAAATCATTTTCCTGGTATGAGTTGGTTCATGTTAAGTTTGAAGTGTATTATAGATGTGGGATCCGCTAGAACAGTAAGTGCGATAAAATTTTGGTGATTAGGTGATTTTTGTGTAAAGAGATATTACTTTACAAGGTGTTAGGAGATAATTAGATGTTAGTTAGATAGATGAACCATTGGTAGACCAAAGGATGAGATTAAACTTAAGAAAGGCCAAGTGTCATGATGCCAATGGATGTTGGACTTTTGACCAAGACCTTCTTACTTTACTAAAACCAAAATTTGACCAAAATTCCTCTCATTGTTCTTCATGCTTGGCCGGCCATTTGAGAGAAAAACCAAGAGAGGAAAACTTCATTTCCAACTTTCAAAATTGCTTGAATCTTGAGTTTTGGCCAACAACTTTGCAAACCACTCCATACAAGCATTCACTAAGGTAGAGGAGAGGTGTTGGTAGAGTTAATTTGGGAGGAAGAAGCCTAAGCTACCATTTTTCTTGAGGTTACAAGGTAAATTTTCTAAGAAATCCCTCTTTACATCTAAAACTAGGATATTTGTGGTTTAGGGTTACAATATTTGTGATTTTATGAGAAATATTGTGGTTTGAGGTGATGATATAGAAATTTCCAGTTTTTATGATGTAATTTCTGCTCACATGTAATGATTGAGGGTTGGCCATGTTTTGCTAGTTTGCTGTATGAAAGATTGAAGGATTATGGAGTAGATTAACTTGCCTAAAGAAATTTCCAGCTTATGTACTTAAATTTCAGATTTAGGATTTCGAATTTGGCCTTGAAGATGGTTGATGTTGGAGCTATTAATTAGCTTTATATTAAGGGTGTTATGGCCCTAAAAGAGTGTGTTTAATGATTTGTAAGTTGCATATGCAATCGAGATGAAATTGGTGGTTGTTGTAGGAGGGAAAAATAGAGATTTTAGAGGGAGGTGCTGTTGATTTTTTTCCTCAGGAATTCTTGAGCAGTCTTGGGAAATCTGCTATATCTTGACGTAGAAAAGACGGAATCGAGTTTCGTTTGTTGTGTTTGAAACTAGAACGAACTCGATTCAGACCGTCCAAATTTCCTGATTTTTCTTAATTCCTATGAATATCTGTGATTTTTCAAAGTTAACTGAAATTGCATACCTGTTCTGTCTTTTGCTGGATGAAGCGACAACTTGAGGCTCGAATATGATTGACTTGTGTTTTGAATCTTACCATAGTGTCTTCTGGAAAGTTGTAAATCTTTGAATCTATTTTCCAATGGTATAAATTTTATCAATTTTGGTCTTAAGAAGCATGAGATATGATTTTTCAAATAGTGTTACGCAGAACAGGAAAATTCTGTTTTCCTAGAACAGGTCTTACTTTCATTTTCCACTTCAAATTTGGAAACGGTAAACCATTGTAGGTAGGGTTTTGGGAAGAGGTGAAGGGCTTTGAGGTCGTTCATGTCCCTAGAACCAACTATTACCTTTTCACTCAAAAGTCACATTTTATCTCTTTGCATTTGTGGTTCATTTGAATAGGCATATGACTCGTAGTCGAGCCTCACTTGTACATTCTGTTTACCAGGTTTTGGATGTGAAAACCTCAATTGTTTTACCTTGGTTATTTTTAGGGTTTCACGGTGATCAAAACCATACTTTGGGTGAAAACTTGTGAAGATATCTTTGCTTGAACTGGTGAGTGTACCACTCCCCTGAATTGTTGCTTAATTGGGTCATCTGTACTTGAAATCTGTCACATGAATGACTATGAACTCTGTTTATTCTAAATGAGATGAGAGTATATTTTGTCACACTCGTTCTCTGGCCTATGTAATTGTTTACTGTATAAATTGGAATTTGTTACTTGTGCTTGTTATGAGCATGAATCAGTTACCTGCTCCTGTTATAATGTCATTTGGAAATGTATCCAACGACCTTCTTGTTAAACCTGAGCTCAACCTCATGGGGAGTTAATTGAATCGAGCCAGCAAGGGCTTGGTCGAGGAAATTGACAATCCATGAGTGTCTGTTCCTGGAGAATCTATGGGTATTGGAGACTTTGGATTTCCGGTATACTCGGGTATTACCATTCCTGTTCCTGTTGAGAGGTTCGGGCTCGGTAAAAGGTATGTTTGGTGGACGGAATTTGGTGTTAAGTGGTGCTCAATTGAACTAGCTACTTTACTTGAAAGTTAACGGAGTGTCAACTACTACTTGATCAAGATATGGTACTATAACAGGAATCTAGCTCCTGAGAACCACCTATATACTTCCTATATGAATCACTGTGTTTAACTGCTTTACTTTATATCTGGTATGTGTATCTGACTGATTAAACGTGGAATGCCATGATTCTTGACTACTAGTATTTTGGTACCTCATTGAGCGTATGTTCACCCCCTTCCCGTTATCTTTGTTTTCTTTACAGGGGCAAACTGAGAAATCATGATTTTTGGAAGAAAGGGTCGATCTAGTGTAAACGTTCTTTTGTTAAGCTCCTTTGTAATAGAAAAACCCTAATTGTATTTTGATCTAGTATCACACTTTGACTTGTAAAGTTCCAAAGTGTGTTTAAAAGTGTTTATTCATATCTCTCTCGTGTATTTGTTGGTGAATGTACATTTGATGGGTGTATATGAACTTTACTTGTATCCGTTGGGGATTCGAATGAGTGTGGGATTTGATTGAGAAAAGAAAAATTTTGGCCGGAAACAATTCACCGAATCCTGCCGTATATCAGGCCAGTTCTTGGCTGGATATTTGGCCGGATTGGCAGGGGAAGTTGAAAAAAAAAATTGGTTTCGCTACTGCCTTGTATCCGGCAGGATATTCGGCCAACTTCAGGCGGGATTGTGACGTGGACCACTTTTCGTTTCATTTTCGGTTCCGTCTTACTTTTCTTTCAAGTGTTTAATTGATGTCCCATTTCACCATATGGCTTAGTAAGTTATATTTTGACCTGGTGGTCTCCGATTGTTTGTTTTCTTTTGTTTTTTTCCGCACGTTATGCAGGGTTTGTGTGATTTGTTTCTGTAGTCCCGACGAGAGTTGGGCAAGTGGTCCGCCGAACCCTTTGGTTCACCTTAGGGGAAGGTGAGGCTGTCACAGGTGGTATCAGAGCCGCTTTGCGTGGTCTTTGAGCGGAGTGAGTTTGGGCCAAGTGGTGTTATGGTTCTGATTGCGTGAATGAGTGTAAAGGACTAAGTGCTCTTTTGGCATAAGCTATGAATTATGAGCTGGTATAGGTTTCCAATCTTTCTCAGAATACTTGCGGACAATAGTTATGTACATCAGGTAGGAATCTCTAATATAGGTGATTTACTCTTGGGACCGGCCGGCTCGAGTTGTGAATTATCCTATTGTGGATTCTTGTACTAGAGTACCAAATTGTGGAGAGCGCGAGAATAAGGGTCTGTATCTTGATTGAACTTGAGGTAAGTCTGGACGACAAAGGACAAGGCACGGAATATTTTACATTGGACCTAGTAATTAGACTGATCGAGGGGGTTTGATATGGAAGTGTTATCATGGACTACTCTTGTACTAGTTTGGCTAGGGTTTTTCTAGAGGGTGGCTAGATTGTAGGGGAATTCGTACCTAAGACCTGTTCCCTTTTTGCTATGACCGTGAGGACTTGATAAGTGTTTACTTGACTTTGAGTTAGTTCAGCTACAACCATAGAGGTATTTTCTACCCCTCTTGTGAGATTCGATACCCGTAGTCTGGTTCTCGATAAACTACCGTTGCCTAAACATTCTTGATATTTATCCCTTGATGTCAAAGTATGGACCTGACTTGATTACTATTGTGTTGACATCGAGAGTTTGGAATTAGGTATGGAAATTTGAGAGAAAGGATTTGGCCTCTATACCTACATGTTTCGAAGATTACTTTTTCGTGGTTGGATTGGGAGTGAGGGAACTTAACAGTTGTATAGTTAAAGTTCCAAGTGTACCTAGTTACTTATTTTGATTCTCTAATTTGCCTGGCAGGCTATCACTTGAGTTCAAGCGAATCGGTAAGATAACACATTTGGCTGATATGTATAAGGAGATAGAGATTCTTCGAAAGGAAGTAGAGTTCCAAAAGAGATTAGCTGAGCACTGGGAAGGGCGATGGAAACAGGAGTATTCAGAGAAAATTGAGCTACTGCACAAAAATATAGAGCTGAAAAAGAAATACAAAGGGATTCCGGAAGAGGTACGAAATAAGTTTGAGTTAGTGCCTTCGTCTAGTCAAATGGCCTCTCAGGACATGCCTAGTAATAAAGATGAAAGAGGTGAAGGAATTGCTCGCGAAAACAAAGGGAAATGTAAAGAGAAGGATGGAAATGAAGTTGCTATGAGGGATAAAGGGAGGAAGAAGAAAAAGAATGGACACTTCAAGAAGAAATGTGTGGCTGCCAAGGGTGAAACATGTAACAAAAGTCATATGGAAATATGTTATGTGAAAATTCGTGCATGCTTTAGATGCGGCCTATTGGGAAACCAAGTGATGAACTGCCCAGAACAAATGAATTTTGGGATGGTGAATCTACTGTAATAGTTAAAGTCGGCAAGTAATGATGTGTTAGCTGAAATAAATGTATTTATGAAACTATGTGTATGCAACCCCTATGTAATGAGTGTATTCTCGATAAAAGTAGTAGATCTAGTACCTGATATTTTGATGAGTAATATTAAATATTGGTGATTTGACAATATTGAATCCTGATTCATGAATCTTTTATTATCTTTTAGTCTCGATGTTAAGTGAAATTTACGTCTGTGGTTTGAAAGGTGAAACTTTTGATGTCTTCACTAATTTTCTAAGCATGGCATTTTAGTCATAGCATTATTACGATTTCTTTCTAGATAGATTGTGGTATGAGGAGAATTTCGGTGACGAAATTCTTTTAAGGGGGAGAGAGTGTGAGAACCCGAAAATTTTTATATTTTCTAGACATTATTTTATTTCCTTGTCTACAATTTTATACTTTCGTTCAATATATTAACATTATATACATTTTTATAAGTGAATATAGTTTTTCAAATCATTTTCCCCGTATGAGTCGGTTCATGTTAAGTTTGAAGTGTATTATAGACATGGGACCCGCTAGTGCGGTAAGTGCGATAAAATTTTGATGACTAGGTAATTTTTGTGTAAAGGGGTATTATTTTACAAGGTGCTAGGAGAAAATTAGAGGTTAGCTAGATAGATGAACTATTGGTAGACCAAAGGATGAGATTAAACTTAAGAAAGGCCAAGTGTCATGATGCCATTGGATGTTGGACTTTTGACCAAGACCTTCTTACTTTACTAAAACCAAAATTTAACCAAAATTACTCTCGTTTTTCTTCATGCTTGGCCGGCCATTTGAGAGAAAAACCAAGAGAGGAAAACTTCATTTCCAACTTCCAAAATTGCTTGAATCTTGAGTTTTGGCCAACAACTTTGCAAACCACTCCATACAAGCATTCACTAAGGTAGAGGAGAGGTGTTGGTGGAGTTAATTTGGGAGGAAGAATCCTAAGCTACCATTTTTCTTGAGGTTACAAGGTAAATTTGCTAAGAAATCCCTCTTTACATCTAAAACTAGGATATTTGTGGTTTAGGGTTACAATATTTGTGATTTTATGAGAAATATTGTGGTTTGAGGTGATGATATTGAAATTTTCAGTTTTTATGATGTAATTTCTACTCACATGTAATGATTGAGGGTTGGCCATGTTTTGCTAGTTTGCTATATGAAAGATTGAAGGATTATGGAGTAGATTAACTTGCCTAAAGAAATTTCCAGCTTTTGTACTTAAATTTCAGATTTAGGGTTTCGAATTTGGCCTTGAAGATGGTTGATGCTGGAGCCATTAATTGGCTTTATATTAAGGGTGTTATGGCCCTAAAAGAGTGTGTTTAATGACTTGTAAATTGTATGTGCAATTGAGATGAAATTGGTGGTTGTTGTAGGAGGGAAAAATAGAGATTTTAGAGGGAGGTGCTGTTGATTTTTTTCCTCAGGAATTCTTGAGCAGTCTTGGGAAATCTGCTATATCTTGACGTAGAAAAGACGGAATCGAGTTTCGTTTGTTGTGTTTGAAACTAGATTCAGACCGTCCAAATTTCCTGATTTTTCTTAATTCCTATGAATATCTGTGATTTTTCAAAGTTAACTGAAATTGCATACCTGTTCTGTCTTTTGCTGGATGAAGCGACAACTTGAGGCTCGAATATGATTGACTTGTGTTTTGAATCTTACCATAGTGTCTTCTGGAAAGTTGTAAATCTTTGAATCTATTTTCCAATGGTATAAATTTTATCAATTTTGGTCTTAAGAAACTTGAGATATGATTTTTCAAATAGTGTTAC
Organism: Coffea arabica; assembly: GCF_036785885.1. Lineage (NCBI taxonomy): Eukaryota > Viridiplantae > Streptophyta > Magnoliopsida > Gentianales > Rubiaceae > Coffea > Coffea arabica. The sequence goes on along the minus strand of NC_092330.1, from coordinate 12,094,535 downwards.
GCAGAATAATAAAATTCTGTTTTCCTAGAACAGGTCTTACTTTCATTTTCCACTTCAAATTTGGAAACGGTAAACCATTGTAGGTAGGGTTTCGGGAAGAGGTGAAGGGCTTTGAGGTCGTTCATGTCCCTAGAACCAACTATTACCTTTTCACTCAAAAGTCACATTTTATCTCTTTGCATTTGTAGTTCATTTGAATAGGCATATGACTCGTAGTCGAGCCTCATTTGTACATTCCATTTACTTGGTTTTGGACGTGAAAATCTCAATTGTTTTACCTTGGTTATTTTTAGGGTTTCACGGTGATCAAAACCTTACTTTGGGTGAAAACTTGTGAAGTTATCTTTGCTTGAACTGGTGAGTGTACCACTCCCCTGAATTGTTGCTTAATTGGGTCATATGTACTTGAAATCTGTCACATGAATGACTATGAACTCTGTTTATTCTAAATGAGACGAGAATATACTTTATCACACTCGTTCTCTGGCCTGTGTGACTGTTTACTGTATAACCTGGAATCTATTACTTGTACCTGTTATGAGCTTGAATCAGTTACCTGCGCCGGTTATAATGTCGTTTGGAAGTGTATCAACGACCTTCTTGTTAAACCTGAGCTCAACCTCATGGGGAGTTAATTGAGGGGGTTTGATTTGGAAATATTATCATGGACTACTCTTGTACTAGTCTGACTAGGGTTTTTCTAGAGGATGGCTAGATTGTAGGGGAATTCGCACCTAAGACCTGTTCCCTTTTTGCTATGACCGTGAGGACTTGATAAGTGTTTACTTGACTTTGAGTTAGTCTAGCTACAACCATCGAGGTATTTTCTACCCCTCTTGTGAGATTCGATACCCGTTGTTTGGTTCTCGATAAACTATCATTGCCTAAACTTTCTTGATATTTATCCCTTGATGTCAAAGTATGGACCTGATGTAAAACCCACGATTTTTGGCTCAATTTTTATCCTTGCCAGTTAACTAAATGAATATTTACCATGAGTAAAAGTAAAAATAATTGTATGATAGGTTAAAGGATTAATTGAGGGATAGAAATGAGGTAAGATAGGGTAAAGGTTCATAACAGTTAAAACTCTTATCTAACCCATCTACTAGTGGATGGTTATTAGGGTTTGGCACACTTATCAGAAAAAAATATCATTCCTTCCTTTCATTGTCTGCCTACCTTTAGAGCAAGAGCCGTCGGAGAGTAAAGAAGGAGAAGCAGGTGTCATTATCAATCAATCAGATGACTAAGCCTCTAACCATGTAAGTCCCAAATTCACGTGAAACTTCTCTTTTAAGTTCTCTTAGTCGGATTAATTATTTTAGAGATTTTACGGATATGTATTATGTTATATATGTAGAGATATATGCTTGTATATGAGATTTAGAAGGATTCATATATGGATTAGTAAGATTAAGGTATTAAATTTTTATTATGGAATGAATAGGATTTACCCAAATTGTTGGAAAGTTAAAAAAGAGAGAGAGAGAGAGAGAGAAAGGAGTAGCGGCAGGCGCCGCTGCCGTTGTACGCTATGCTGAAGCTTCAGCATAGCAACACAATAACCCAAGAAAAAAAAAAAGGAAAAGAGGAAGTCGCCAGCGCATGGCTGGCGACAGGAAGCAATTGAAAAGGATTGGCCTTTTGGCCAATCTGAGAAGACAAAAAAAAAATTTTGAAGTAAGAGTTGCGGCGCTGCTTGGCAGCGCCAGGTAAAGTAAGAAACAAAAAGGGTCTGACAAGGATGGCCAAGGAAAAAAATAATAATAATGGTAATAATATAATATATATATATATACACACACGTTTATATATAATGGCGAGTATATTTGGATTAGAAAGATTGTATGGGCTTAGTGAATATACAGTAAATAAATTTTAGAAATAGCTAGGTCATCTTTATAGTTTATCATGGGTATTAAAATTCAGGATCCAACTTATAGTAGTTGTTAGAATTGAAAATTTAGTCAGGCAAAATTATACTTAATTGATTAAGTCTAAGATACTTAAATGGAAGTTGAAAACATCTTAATCTAGCCTTACTAGGTTAATTTAGATAATGTAAGATAACTTCTAAGTTGTTAAACGAGACGCTTAAAATAATAATAAGAATAGTAGTAGTAGTAGTAGTAGTAGTAGTAGTAGTAAATAATAATACGGACGATAACACTAATAATAATAATAAAAGTAAATAACAATTATTAGACAATAATAGTAAGGATATTAACAATATGGGCATGGAGGAAATAAATTAAGGATATAAACGAAGATAAAAATATAAATACGAATGGAATAAACTAAGACAATACTAATTATAATAAGTCAATATATATATGTACATATATACATAAATAATAATAACACCTACACACGCATAAAAGTGGAAATAAAGGGAAAGGTAATAGTAACTATTTAACATATATATATAAGTGGTAATAAAATCCTCCGTTGGCCAGAACGGCTAATGGCCAGTTTTTTCTGGGGCCAGTCGGAGTTCGGACCAAAACGCCACTGGTGCACCTGGAAGAGCTTGTGCCATCCCACAGTTGAGGATGGGCTGGGGCTACGTTGTTTTGAGGACATACAGGGGGCTTTTAGCTGCAAACTGTGGTGGCGGTATTGCAATTCCACGTCCCTCTGGGCCGATTTCATGAGATCCAGATATAGTGTGTATAGCGGGGCACAACAAGCAGCATCCAGAGTCTGGAGACGAATGCGGGCTGTCCGCGACACGGTGGACCAATTCACGCAGGTCATCGAGTTAGGCGACACAGTTCGGCGCGCCTGGGTCCTTACAACTTCCGGAGAGTTTACCATCTCCTCAGCATGGGATGCAATCCGGCCTCAGCGGGCATACCTTGGTTCGAGGAGGTGTATCTGGGATAGTCGGCTCCCCTGCAAAATTTCCATTTTCATGTGGAAGTTGCTCAATAACTATTTGCCTTTCCCTGAAGCGTTGCGTAGGTTTGGTTTCCACCTTCCTTCCAAATGCCATTTCTGCCCCACCGAGGAGTCCCAGGATCATGTCTTGTCCGATTGCTCGCTTGCAACAAATGTGTGGAATTTCTTCTCCAAGATCCTTCACATACCTATTCAGCACTCCAATGGTGTCATCTGCCGTTTGCAGCAATGGTGGCTTTATAAATCTCAACATACCGCTCGGGGTGAATTATGTAGGGTACTGCCATCACTCATCAGCTGGGAATTGTGGAAGGCTAGGAACGTGGCAGTGTACGAGGGTGTTGTGTTGACGCCAACACAGGTCTGTCGGAATATACGGGCTTTGCTACTCAGCATTTCCCAGTCTCACCCTTTCATCCAGATGGCGCACGACGACAAGGAGTTGGTGCAATCGGGGTTGTTAATTAGCATGACACGGAGGAGACAGAGACTCCCGCGCAGGGTCACATGGGTCATGCCGCCAAGTGGGTATGTGAAGCTCAATATTGATGGCTCGTCCTTAGGAAATCCTGGACCGTCAGGAGCTGGAGGGGTGCTACGTGATTCAGATGGTACCATCCTGAGCGGGTTTTCAATGTTTTTGGGACCAATGACAAATATGGAGGCAGAGGCCTTGGCGCTGCTAGAGGGCATGCGCCTTTCTGCAGCATTCCAATTTTTGCACGTCGAAATGGATAGCCCTGGGCCGCCAGATTACTTTCACTCACGTCTATAGAGAAGCAAATGCAGTTGCGGATGCCCTTGCAAATCTAGCAAGTTCCACGCATACTTGTCAGAGGTTCTCTCCTTCCCAAATCCCCGAATATATAAAGGGGTTAGCCCGCCTAGATAAGTTACAGACACCTTATGTACGCTTGGCATAGGTTGCGTAGAGCTGTTATGTTACTGGCGAATTGTCAGCCTCGCCCACCGCACAATTTTGAACTTCGTGAATAAATTTTGGGGTGGCGCCCACCTCCGTATACGGGGTTAGCCAAAAAAAAAAGTGGTAATAAAATAAATTAGCGACGACGAGGACGATAATAATAATAACGAATAATTATAAATTATAAGTAAATATAGTAAGATAGTAGTCAAGATAATAAACATGATTATGTATAATTATTTTCTTTTAAATTAGGAAACTTTACAAAAAGGAGAACCTTTGTGGCGACCCCACTTTCCCCTAAGGCGAACCAGAGGGTTGGCGGGCCGTCTACCTAACTCTCGCCAGGACTCACGCAAGCAATCTAGCCAAATCCTCCCGAAATATTACCTAACCTATTACAACATCGATTTTCCCAAAATAGACCTTTTACTAAAACCACATTAACTTCAGAGATAACAGCATTATAAGATAGCTAACATCGATTCTTAAAATACATTACGGATTACAATCCATGAAACAAATATATAGTCCAAATAACAAATTCAGGGTTTACATTTTTCCAACTTCAAGTGGCAACCCAAAACAAAACTACATTGTTTAATTCGAATTACATTCATAACAAGTAAAGGAGATTTCAAGTCTTTCTCAAATACCAGGACCTGTCAAGGAAAACAAATAACGTGGGGTGAGCTAAAGCTCAGTGGTGCCCCAAAACATGCAATCACGTAAATCCAACAACGAGTAATAATTTCAACAAGATTAAACAATTAGGAAAGCGTATAACAGCACAAGCTAGGATACAGGGCTCTCAGGAGCCATTCTCCACGCTTGATCAAAATTTACCGTAGTTGACCCTCCGTCAACTCTCACTACCTAAGGTCCATGTAGATCCTTTTTTTTTCTTAACTCCGGCCACCAATCATACCCCTTTACTCGGCCCGAACGCCAAACACGAGAGTGGTAATACTCGAGTATACCTTAATTTATACTGGTCGAGGGATTCACTCAACGACGTTACGTCCAACACGTGGTTACTAGGTCAGGATAAGAGGCCCTCCCACCTTTAAGGTGTGGTACATTCCCCTGCCTAGTGATTTAGTACTTGAGATAGGATAAGAGGCCCTCCCACCCTCAGGTGTGGTACATTCCCCTACTCAGTACTTAGCACATGAGATAGGATAAGAGGCCCTCCCACCCTCAGGTGTGGTGCATTCCCCTACTCAGTGCTTAGCAAGTGCAAGCAGGATGTTCACGAAAACATTTCACACAAGTCACCACTCGAAAGGCTAGTGTGATAAAGTACACACTGCTCACTTCGATGGATCAGAAACCATTTTCCAGTTTTCACATATCAAGTCAAGAAAGCACTTTAATCAAGTAGGCATAGAACAAGCAGGGACACTCACCAAAAGTGAAGTCACAGGTCAAGCTGGGAATCGAAATCCGCGTCCTCGCTAAACCCTAAAATATCAAATTTTAAAAAAACTATAAGTTGGCTATACCAGTTCTAGGGTTACGTAGGAAAAGTTGTCTGTGTGTATAACTAGTTTATCCTTTCGAAACTGAATCAACAATTTGCTTAAAAATCAAAACTAGTAAAAGTGTTAAAATATTTCGTAGGGTTTCTTGCCGAACAAGTTTTCCCACGCCTTTTAGTTAAAGTTATTATAATCTCGTTTTTTGGACAATTTCCTCTAGAACAACTAACCAGGGACAATTTCAAGGAAAGAAAAGGAATAGAGTAGAACCTAGTGTTTTAAAACTAGTGAAATCATTTTCTAACAATAATAAGGTTCGTTTAAGCTAAAGGAAATTCCCAGCAGCCTGTCCGTGTTGATGAAATAGTTGCAGCAGTTTTTGTTTCTTCTAATGTTTTGCATGTCTTTTTCAGAATTTTACATGAAATCTTCCTAAGATTTGCTGCCTGTTTGGATAATAGAGAGTATGTAGCTTGTGTCTAGTTTAAAGCTATGTGTTTGGGTTTGAAATCTGAATTTGAAAGCAAGCTACGTTCAGATTTTGTTTTGTCTGCTGAAAGCTTAAGGGCAAAGTGTTGCAGAAATTTGTTTTTCCTTCGTGGATTGTATGAAGCTGCATTAGCTTTCATGTCTTTGATTCCTGTAACAGCCCACAAGTTGGATTTTTCTTATCTTGTTTGTATGCCGGATCTTGTGTCGACAATGATTGTAGAGAATTTGATGAGGTTTGGTTTTGTTTGTAATTTTTTGCCATTTCTTTGGTTTGATCACGAGCTGCAATTTTTGCAGCAGAAAATGATAGAAGCTTCAGTTTGCGTCAGTTTGCTGGAGGCTTTCATTTGCATGCATGAATAATTTCTGAAAAATTACACTTTGGCCCCCCAAGTCTCCCCTTGTTCTACTATGACCCAATCAATTGAATGATTTTCTCAATTTGGTCCTTGGTAGCTTTTAATTTTACAACTTCATTGCTTGTTTGCTTCAATGGACTGCTATGCTTTGTTTCAATTTCACTTAAGTCATGACTTTAAGGGTTTTACGATCAAGTGAGCTTTGTATTTGCGCATTTCTTTTAATTTTTTCTTAGTTAAAGTGGTACCTTGACCTTTTTATTGTTTTGAAGCCATTTTTCTTTCATTTGGACACCATTCCAAAGGAGGTATAATTTCTTTTATCTTTTTTGTCTCTCCCCTATGTGATTCAACGTGCTAAGTGAGAATCGCATGTCTACTTTGCTTTCCTTGCCTTTCCTTAATTCCTTTCATTCATTTCATTTATTTTTGCTTTTATTAAGTTATTCTTTTATGGGGTATGTGTACACCTCTTGGTTTGTAATAGATAGGGGTTGGAGAACATTTTTATTCATTTTTCCTCTTCCCTATTTGTTTTAGTTAGCAAATGTAATAGGTTCATTAGCTTGATTGCTTGCTTTTGTTGCTACGTGTTAATTTGCTTTATTAGGCCCTTGCATTTAGTCGAGCATGCTAAGTGTTATGTGCTACGTGTTTATAGGTGATTGGCATGTCTACTTGCTTTCTATAGTCATAGATGAATGTGATGGATGAATGCGTCACCGTGGCTAGTCCAACGCTGGCCATGGTCTTTCCCCTCGAGCTCTCGCAAGTCCAATGCTTGTGAGAGAATTTTAGAAAAGGGCTAGTCCAATGCTAGACCCAATAGGTTGTCCCCTCTCGTTAGTACATACTTGCATGTCTCACTACATATCATGTATTTTTCTTAGTTTTCTAGCGTTTAGCATGCCCCTCCAACCCTTTCCCTTTCATTTTAGGTTTTTGCATCTTCATGCTAGTTATAGGGTACATTTGCTTGAGAGTCCCCTTTCGGTAAGGGAAACGAGCGAGTGTGGCTACAAAATAGCCTTAGCACGCTAGTCCTTCCTTCTAATCAAAAGGGAAAATTAAAGTCGTGAAGTTAGGAGTCATCCCCGTACCCGACTTGATGCATTCCTCTAGGTTCATACACTTTCATTTCTATCATATCACCTCCTCACCTTCTTTATCCACATTCTCTTACTAATATTTTTTCTCAATCCACATGCCATGTTTGCACATTTTTCTTGTTTTCCTATCACTTATTTATTTTTCTACGTCACTAATTGCATCCAATTGCACTTATATGCATTTACTACTATTATACCATATTTTCATCCACTTGCACACATACACCTTTGTAGACACCAAATTTTAAATAATTTTGTATGTTGCATCTAATTCATGATTTTTGTTTCAGATTGTTTGCATTTTAGTTCATTATTGTTTGTTTCGCACTTTTAGTTGTTATTTCATTTTAGTTTTGTTCATTTTTTGCTTTTTTTAGTTTGTCTAGTTCATTTGCTATTTATTTTTATTTGTCATTTTGGTTTTATTCATTTTTTAGTGTTAGTTTTAATTTTAGTTTTTAGTTTTGCTCTTTTTTAAGTTTAGCATAGAATTTCTCAAAAAGGAAAAGGAAAAACCATTCAAAAATATGCTTTAGTTGTTTTTGTTTTAAATTCAATGTTTTCTTGAAAAATAAAAAAAATAATAAAAAAAAGAAAGAAAAAGAAATTTGCTCACAAAATATGTTTATTTCTTTTAAATTCAACCTTTTGGCATTTTATTTTATTAAGTTATTTTGAAAAAAAGTGAAAAATGAGAAAAATGAAAAAAGGAAAAATGGAAAGTTGCATTTTATTGTTTCTAGTTTATTTATTTTTATCCAATGTTAATTAAGTTGTTTTTGTTATTATTATTATTATTATTATTATTATCAATTTTGTTTAATTAATTGATTAATTGAAAAGTTTAAAAAAAAAAAAGAGATGGCCGCGGCATGCAAGCTGCATATTTTTGCAGCGTGCAAAGGACACTCACAGAAGACCACCGGAGGGCTAGATTTTGCAGGAGTAACAAGCCCCTCATCCTCATCGTTGAGGTGAGGGTTTAGGATGGAGGGGAGATAACAGCAAAAAGAAAGACACAAAAAAAAGAGTAGACGACGGCTGGAGAGTTTGGAGGAAAACGAAAAGGGATAGACGGGAACAAAGGGAAGAAATCAGAAAAAGAAAACCGCAAGAGTGGTGGGCTAGATTAGGACTGAAAGGCAAGAATAGAGAGGAGGAGCAGCCGCAAGGGAGAGAGTAAGAGGATAGAGTGACTGACGGCAAAGGAAAACCAGAGAGGCGACGGCAGAGAGGAAAAAACTGAGAGCTTTGTGAAGAAAGAGTGAAACTAACTGAGGAGAGAGCTGAGTAGAGTTGGCGGCTGTGGGGGTTAACGGAAGAAAGGAAAGGAAGAAGGAAGCGGTGGCTGAACGAGAAGAAACGTTGCTGTGTTCCAGAAATTTCTTCACCAGAAATCTGTGGCGTTGAAGTCGACATCCTCCCGCCATTTCTTCGTTTCTGCTTTGTTCACGGGATCCCATCATGTGCTAAAGGTAATCCCTTTACTTCATATTTTCAAGCAAGCCCAGCAGATTGTATATTTCTTCTTTTTTCATCAGATTTGCATAATCTTTAATCTGTTCTTTATTGTTCTTATTCGTCCGGATTCTCATCAAGTGTATCGGCTAAAGATAAGCTGTTACGTTTGGGTTATGTTAGAACTGATGATTTGAGGGTTATGTAGGTTTGGGATCAGTTTTTGGTTCGTTTGACAAGAATCCAAAACTGTGAATATAAGTTAGTAACCATGAGCAGATAGTATTCTTCTTCCACATGTGCAATTTGATGAACTAAAGGCTGCATCTTTGATTTTCTTTTGTGTGTGTGTATGTGATTCGAGTCGGAGCATTCTTAGGAGTACAATCTACAAGGTTCAATCTTGATTGTTGTCTTGGATTGGAAATTTGGTACTTGTTTGAATTTTGGCCTGAAGCCCATTAATTGCAGTATAGGAAACCAGATTTCTGCTAATAAGATGCCTGAGTTGTCAAACCTGTTTGCCGTTGGTTTATTGAGCTTATTTACCCTTTGCTGTCTCTCTTGCGTTTATTTTCTTTTTCCTCCTGTCCTATGTATCTTGGGCATGAGTTTTGAAGGAAAAGGCTAAGTTGTGCTTGTCGCTAGCTTGAAAACTCAGCAAAGCTACGCAGTTCTGCCTCCTATTGCTATTGACTGTGCTTTATTTAGTGTTTGGTTGCATGGTATTGATTAGTTTGAAGATGGTTTGCATGATTTATGAAGCTGATGGAGTAACATAGCAGAGTCACAAAACAAAAAAATAATAATAATAAATAAATTTTCAGATTTCGCTTTAGTTTTGTTATTTTGTTTGACTTGGATGCCTTTTGCTGAATCTGTTGAGGTTAAGATGAACCATGTTTGATCGGTGTTGAGCTTGATGATTGGTGAAGTCCGTGAGTTAAGTTGGTAGATAATCAGTTTTTTCTTTTCTTTCTTTTGTTTTGTGCATTGTTCATGAGCGGGAGCTGCGAACTTACTAAAAAAAAATAAAAAAAAAGAGTTGCTGAATTTTCTTGCAGAGGTTTTGTGTGCTTGAATGTTCAATTTCTGTGATTTTGAATGCTCAATATCGGTCCTTGGCTGTTTGGTTGAGAAGCTGTCTGTGTTGAATGAAGGTTGGCACCTAATGAACATCACAAGCGTAGTTAACTGTAGCTAAAAAAAATACAGGTTGCTGTTTCGATGATGGCAGGATCTTTTGTATGAGTTTTTTTTATGTTCAAGCATAATGATCTTGCTTTATTGCATGGTCTCTTGTTGGTTTGGAGTTTTGTAGGATTGGGTGATGAATCTACATATTCATTGGAATTCATGAAATGCTTCATGCGCATGTTAGTTGCAGCAGAAAGAAATCAGCAGAATGCATGAGTTTCGTTGTGTCTTTTGTATGAGTTTCATCTTATGTTTTGCTTGTTTAGATGTTGAAATTCTATATTCGGTTGTTTAATCTAGAGTTTTGATGTTTGGTGGGTAAAGTTTAGATCAAAATTGAGCTTGTGGATTGAAATTTGCGTTTGGAATTTGAAGTTGCAGCAAGCATTTCCTTTCTGTTGTCTTCCTCGTAAAATTTGCATGTTTTTGCATGAAAATAATTCCAAAAATTGCATTCCAACCCCTCAAATCCCCTTTTGTCCTACTATGACCCAGTCATGTTTTAATTTCTTGCAATTAAGTCCTAGAATAATTGCACTTTGACCACCAAGTCCCCTCTTGACTCACTATGGCCCAAGTAATTGGAACAATTAATCAATTCGATCCCTCAAGTTTCTCCATGTTTCACAAAAGCCCAAGCATGTTCTAATTTCTTGCAAATGGGTTTTAGAATAATGCATTTTAAGCCATTACTTGACTTTTTCTTTGCCTTTGGACCCTTGAAGCTCTTAAAAATATTTGATTAGGCTTGAGTGCTTGGTTAGCGTTCGCAATGGAGTCCTTGGTAGCCTCAACTTTGCAATTCGATTGCTCGTTTGCTTTCATTTGTTTAGGTGGTACTTATTGCATGAATTTGTGAACTTTGTGTCTAAATGAGCTTGTGTTTGCCTATTTTCTTTAATTTTCCCAAATAAATTGGTACCTTGACCATTTTTTTTATTTTGGAGGATAAATAAGCCATTTAAGTCTTGTCCACCCTATTAGCACCACAAAAGGGGGAGGTATAATTTCTTTAATTCTTTTTTACATCTCCTACGTGATCCAACGTGCTAAGTGAATTGCATGTCTACTTGCTTTACTAGTTTTGCCTTAATTCCTTTTATTTCATTTATTCTTGCTTTTTATTTAAGTTATTCTTTATGGGGTATGTGTACACCTCTTGGCTTGTAATAGTTAGGGATTCAATTATTTTATTCCTTTTCCCCCTTTTAGATTGTAGTAGGGTCTCCCTAATGTAATAGATAGGGCTTGGAGGAGCATTCAATGAAGACCTATCGAAGTCATGTGCCTAGCTAGCAAATGTAATAGTTAGGGCTTTAATTGTCTTATGTGTCTTGCATGCTTAGTTACTACGTGTTAATTTGCTTTGTTAGGACCTTGCATCTAGTCGAGCATGCTAAATGTTATGTGCTATGTGTTTATGAGTTTTTGGCATGTCTACTCGCTTTCCATAGCCATAAATGAATGTGATGGATGAATGTACGTTTCCGCTAGTCCAACGCTAGTCGGAATTCATAGAATGGGCTAGTCCAACGCTAGACCCTTAGGGATTTCCCCTCGTTAGTACATGTTTGCATGTTCATTACATGTCATGCATTCTTTTTAGTTTTATCATTTTTCATGCCCCTCGAACCCCTTTTCCCTCCATTTTAGGATTTTTGCATTTCATGCTAGTTATAGGGTTCATTTGCTTGAGAGTCCCCTTAAATACGGGATATAGACGAGTGTGACTTTTTCTAAGCCTTAGCACGCTTGTATTCCCTCTATAAAAGGGCAAATTAAGTCACGATTTAGGTCTCCCCGTACCCAATATGCATGAATTCCCTAGGCTCATGCATTTTTAAATCCACTCTACCATTTTATACCCTCATCACACTTTCATTTTTCCTTCCATTTTGCACACGTGCACCTTTATGTTTCTTCACTTGCACACGAACACTTTTATCATCACTTGCACACATGCACTTCATATTATCATTTCACATACCGTACCTTGCCCACTCACGTGCACATTTTCATTTGCATATTTATTGTCTTTTATTACTTTTTCAAACTCATGTCCTCACATTGCATACATGCATTCCATTCATTTGCATCCCACTCGCATTATTCGTGACTTCTTCAAAGGATCGTTATTGGGCTTCACAATTAATGTGATTGGCACCAATCAACCTTTGAAGAGAAATTTCCCCCAATACCCCTAGGTCTAGGGTTTGCATTCATGTAGTGCATCCAAATGTAATAAATTCTTTGGTTAAAACAAGAAAGTCTTTGATTAAATCATGCAACTAGCCTTGGCTAGGTCAAAGGGGTGCCTTGGATTTTATCCTTGCCTTTCCCTTTGTCAAATGTGACTCCCAAACCTTTTTCTTTGGTTTACGTGGACTAGGAGTCGTTTAAAAGGGGTTTCTTACTACTTTTTCCTATTTTTTCTTTAAAAATTCATTTTTTTTGGTGACTTGGTACACCTTAACTCATTACCAAGTGGCGACTCCAATTTTTTATTTCAAAAAATCCTTTTTAAACTATAATTTTGGGTCAAATCGTCGCATTCTCAACCCCCCCTTTAGACCCATTTTTTCTTTTAAAATCACAATTCATTTTCCAATCACAAAAAAAAATATATTTTTTAAACCATTCATTTATTTATCAAAAAAATGGGGAGCGACAGTTGGCGACTCCACTGGGGACATTCGAGAGTCCAAGCAAATTTGATTTAATCAACCTTTTTCTTATTTTAACCTTTTCATATATCACATTTGGGTGTTTTAGGGTTGCATTTTTCCTTTTTAGGATTTTGCATTTCACACGTATTAATTACTCCCTCACTCAAGCATGTATGATTGGTTGATTGGATGTATGTTTACTTGTTTATCTCGCGCTTGCATTGCATTTGGGGGGGTGTGTGTCACCTTTAGAGCCTCGCGTGGTTCTCAACCCCTTCCCTCAAAATAGGGAACACTTCATACGTGCACGTTTACTTACTGTTATCCCATTTTATTTTTATTTTTCGTGGGCTCTTTCCCACACCACCTTGTAGGACTAGGAATGGTTTCTCTAGGTATGTGGATGGTGTGCGTTGCGCCAATAGCAATACCTAGGGGACCGCTCGAGCCACCGACCGAGGGTCTTGGGATTGATGACCCATTCCCTTAGGTCTGAAGGCTTGGGGACCTTTTAAGCCTTATCGAGTCTAGTCGCATTAGTGAACCCCAACTTCATGCATCCATATTAGCATTTTCCTAGGTTAGAGTCAGCCTCACCCTTCTTTTTAAGCACATTAGGCACGAGGGAAGGGGGTTCCACCCCTTTTACTTGCTTTATTGTATTTCCTTTTCTTAATTGCTCCCAATATGTTATGTGTACTATCAATTGCACTAACCATTTCGTTGTTTTTTGTTTGCATTCATGTGCCTTAGCAATAAGAGGCCTCTTTGGCACTCTTTTAGTGGCCTACCTACTAGATAACTCACATGTTTAAATTTCAGTCATTATACTTAATTTTCAATAAATACATTCCATTTTAGACCTTTCCCCCGGTGCATTATTTATGTCCTTTAGGCCATATTTGTTACATATTTACTGCTTTAATAAACTGGCATCATGCATAAACCCTAGAAGGGAATGCTATTTAGGGGATCCCGTGTTAGGAATAAGCCACCTTGTGTCTCGGATACTTAATCCAAAGAGACTTGCACATTTACATTTTGTACCATCCAAAGGGGTGGTGCACAAGGTAAGGTAGGATCCGATCGTCTTCATGAGAGCGATCTTTGGAATATGAGCGTCTAATAATCACCTTTTGGTCATTTTATCGAAATCGGTAAAAATCCCTGGCATAAAGGACATTAATTTGAAGAAATTCACAAATGATTCCTCTTGTTGAGACGATAAATTGAGGCCAAATCGTGATTTTAGAAGGCTCATAGACTAATTTTCTGAAACCACCAATGGCCGGCCGATTCAATCGATCCATTTTGTCAATTCATCATTTGTCCAATTTACCTTTTTTAGGGTCACCTGGTCAATTTTGAATAAATCGTCAATTCATTTGACCAATTTACCCTTTTTAGGGTCACTTGGTCGATTTTGAATAAATCGTCAATTCACTTGACCAATTTACCCCTTTTAGGGTCATTTGACCAATTTACCCTTTTTAGGGTCATCTGGTCAATTTTGAATAAATCGTCAATTCATTTGACCAATTTACCCTTTTTAGGGTCATTTGACCAATTTACCCTTTTTAGGGTCATCCGGTCGATTTTGAATAAATCGTCAATTCATTTGATCAATTTACCCTTTTTAGGGTCATTCTGCCAATTTTTGAATAAATCACTAATTCTATTTCATTCATTTGACCAATTTACCCTTTTAGGGCGATCTGGTCAATTTTGAATAAATTCTCGATTTCATTTAATTCATTTGATCAAGTTTCCTTTTTAGGATGATCCGATCCATTTTGAATAAAATTCTCAATTTCATTCGTTCAAGTTCTTTTTTTTTTAGGATGATTCGGTCAATTTTGAGTAAGTTTTTAAATTTTACTCAATTCATTTGACCCGTTTCCCTTTTTAGGGTAATGCGGTCGATTTTAAATAAAATTCATTCAACCCGTTTGACCAATTAGGGTTTCAATGTCAATTTCAAAATGGAAAACCTAGTCGATTTTGAGAAAAACATCCATTGTATCCAGCCATTTGATCAGTTGGAGTTTTTGACCTGTGCTTCACTAAATTTTTTTTTTTTTTGGTCAACGAATTCCAATCTCTTCGATAGGAAGTTCGTCAATGTCAAACCCGTGCGTTTTTGCAAACTCTTGTATCGATCAAAAGTGATCAATCCATTTGGACGTTGACATCATTTTGACAAATGTCTCTCGTCACTCCAATTGACCAAATTTTTCAAATTTATTTTTCACTCAATAAGTTGATCGGATCCATCAGGTATGGTATAGTGCCTACCCTAGAGGATTGCATTTTCATGTTAGGCCTACCCTTGGCACAAAAGGGCTCCCCCATAGGACATGCATCCGAATTTTTTGGATATTTACTAACTCTTGTCCTTTTCCTTTTCTTTATTTTCTTGGAATAACTAAACGAGGGTTAAATCTAAAGGCAATTCCTTTCAAAATTCTCAGGTAATATTTAAACATAGCTTCTCGTCGAAACCCCATCATAACACGATCCCGTAGTCAAGCTCAGAGGAGTCGTGTAAACATGAGTCCGCAACCGGAACCATCAGACAGGTTTGTTACTACCGCCCAGCCTGAGACCACAAGTTTGGGGGTTCAGTTGACTGAGATGCTCACTAAGTTCGGTGAGATGACCACTGAGATGGCGGCCCAGAGGAAATTAATCGATGAGCTTATCAGCAGTGGAGTTCAACCCGAGCCCGTGCCCGGCAGGCAGCCTGGGCCAAAGCCATTTGTCATACCTTCGATTCAAGCCACTGTTGCTCCATCTTTCCTTATTCCAACCGAAGGAACTTTCACATATCCCACCATACATTTGCCATACACTTACCCTCCTGATCCTTCATTTTTCCCTGCTTACATGCAAGGTCCACAACCCCAACTTACTTCAAACATACCACCAGAGTTACATACTTTCTATCACACTGCTGCTGAGCCATTCCTACCCGACCATATTGTTCAAACCAAGCCAGAAAAATGGGGGAATCTTCCACTCCCGTTGATATAAAGCTGCTCAAACGCCTTGACCGTTTTGATGAATTTATGAGGAGGAGTCAGGGTTTGAACAAACAAGGAGTGCTGGACTATGATGAGCTTTGTCTCTTCCCAAATGCACAATTGCCTGAGGGGTTCAAAACTCCGAAGTTTAACAAATATGATGGGACAGGCAATCCCAAGACATACCTCAGACTGTTTGCCAACAAGTTGGGTAGGCCAACAGATGATGAAAATCTGCCTTTGAGGCTATTCCCAGAAAGTCTGGAGGGGGATGCACTCGACTGGTATTCCAAGCTGAAACCCGAAGAAGCGAAGACCTGGCTTGACTTGTCCAACGCTTTTGTAAAGCAGTACGAGTATAATTGCGAGCTGGCTCCAACACGAACCACGTTGGAAAGGACAAAGAGGAAACCCTCCGAGGATCACAAGACTTATGCCAAGAGGTGGAGGAAAATAGCTGCAAAAGTCAAGCCACCAATGACGGAGGACGAAATCATACGCACTTTCATTAAGGCACATGACCCGCCGTACTTTGAAGAAATTTTTCGCATGACTGGATGCTCATTTGCCGCAATTGTTAATAAGCTTGAGGAATTTGATGATTTCGTGAAGGCCGGAAAGATTGTTAATGTGTCTGCCCTCAAATCGCAGTTGGATGCTTTGCAAAGCCAAGGTAGTAATGGGAAGAAGCAATTCCAAAAGAAAGAGGGGGAAATCGCTTTTGCCTGGGATCGAAACCCTGTATCAAATCCCAGACCTCGACAATACCCTACCTACTCCAACCCTTGCCCTTACTATTCAAACCTTCATCCTGTTTATCACACCAACACCAATTATCCTCGACCTCGCCCTAACTACACCAACTCGCCTTTAGCCCCTTTTCAAATTTCTCAACCAATTCCTCACCAAAACCGTCAGCGGCCTCCATTCAATCCAAGAATGCCTCCACCAAACAGACCCGTTTACAACTATTCTCAGCCCCCTAAAGCCAATAACCCGGGACGTAACCGCACATTCACCAATCTCGACAGGCCTTTGGATCAATTATATGACCAATTGAAGGCTGCCGGGAAAATAGATGTCATTCCCCCTCCAACCTATCCGTATGGCATACCCGTTGGGTATAACCCACAAGCTGTCTGTGCTTATCATTCAGGGGCACCCGGCCATCCGGTTGCTGAGTGTAAAGCACTCAAGCATAAAATTCAAGATATGATTGAAGCTGGAGAGATAGTAATTAGAAGAAAAGAGGCACAAGCGCCAAATGTGGATAAGAACCCCCTGCCAGAATATGATAACACCATTGGGGTTATTATGGACAATACGGAATTTAGGGAGCCTGTTAAAAACTCATCAAGTGAGGCTGAAGTGTTTGGAAATGACGCAGAATTTCCCGATATCCCTGAGAGATCAATTTCCAATTGGACAGCCGGATTTATACCCATTCAGAAGGCGTTTCGGTAAACTTAAAGGGGGTTTGTCATTCATGCGAATTCATGAGAAAAAAAAACTTTTGCATCTGTAATTAGCTAATGAAAACATCTTTACTTTTGACCAAAATTTGCGCATGTAAATATTTTTAAGTTTTCATTTCATTTCCGTTTGCTTTCAATCAAAGGTTTTATGAAAATGAACAAGTCATTCTTGTCATGTTATTTTGGGTTTATTCGTTTGTTTATATTTCGGTCATATTGCTTGTTCATTTGTTTGTTGTATATTTGTTTGCTTATTATTCTAAATTCGTTAATTCTTTCAAATGGCCAAAGATGAAATTATTTGACCCTTTGGATATCACTTTTCTGGAATTCAATAATGGCAATCTCTATCTCACTCACGACTTGAAAATTTTGGAACCCAAATTTCAAAGCGAGAGTGATAAAGAGAAAGTATTTGATTCTTTTTCAAAAATCTTGAACAAAATGAGGAGAAATTCGAACCAAACCTAGAAGCCATAGCAATTGTTCACATTGGCACTGAGAATGAGGTCAAAAGGACATAAATCAGCATTCGTGTGGACAAAAGCAGAAAAGAAGATGATTAAGGGTATGACTATGTATCAAGGTGTACAGATGGTTGGAAGCAGTATCATTTGCAGTAGCAGAAATTCTATCTTTGTACACTCTAATGGGAGTTCGACCAAAGAATGCCGTTTGTCATGAAATGTTACAAAATGAATGGCCTGAGCCTACAACAAGAAGTTTCATCAGCGTACATTTTGAGGAAGGGGGCAAAGCATTCAACCGAACTTTGCCACTACAAGACGAAGACAGAGGCAAATATGTTCCAAATTAGAAAGGGCCACTCATTGTCCAAAAGGTATTACCTAGCGGAACACTTATTTTGACAGAAATGGATAGGCGAACATTCCCTCGACCTATCAACTCGGATATGTGCAAGAAGATTTTCATTTGATCATGCAAGTTTTCCTTAGAAATTCATGCAAATGACGAAATGCAAGTCAGGCCCTTTTCTTTTACATGTAAAGCATTTTATCCCTACTTGTCCCCTTTGAGCCATCAGAATTGACAAATTTTCGTTTGGCAGCCCCTGAGAATTGCAAACCCCACACTGGGGCAAATTCATTTTGAAAAGAGATGATTGGAAAGAAAAGGAAAACCCCACACTGGGGCAAATTTAATTTTTGAAGAAAAATACAAAAGTAAGAAAAATGCAATGAAGAAAATGCAAAAAAAGAAGAATTCAATCAAACTGGGGCAAATCTTCCTCGGTTTCGTTCAAAAATTGGAGATAGTTTTAAGATGATGCAATCTCAGGTTATTTCACACCTTTCAGAAATTTTGCTTTCAAGCCTCAACTTTCTTTGAAAAAGCACCCCACCTGACCTCATTACAAGAGCCCAAAGTCCTGGCTTTCGTCACTTGTTGTATTTATATTGGGATTTTTGCTAATCAACTGGCAAGTGATGTCCATAATGCCCTCGCCTAATCTTACAAAGGAAGTGCATTTTGCTGATGCCAGCAATCTTGAACTTACATTTCTGAGTCGATTATGGTCGAGCTTTGCTTACTTAGGTGAAAGCCCGAAAGGGCACCTAAAAAAAAAAAAAAAACACACAACAAAAACAAAAAAAAAAACAAAAAAACAAACAAAACAAAAACAAAAAGGGTGGGGGCAACCTTGGTGAAAACCAGAAAGGGCGCCAAGGCAGGTTTTTGCAACGAGCAAGCACGAGGAGGAACAGCTGGTGACTTGGTTCATTTGGATTTCTTCTCATTTTTGTCATACTTCTGCCAATATTAAATTCCAGAACAAAGATATCTAGAGATTTGAATATGACATCTGTTGGCCAAAACTGTGTCGCTTTGTAAAAACATTTTTTTTTCCAAATACATTCTTATGAAATACATCTTTTCTTATTTGTTTGTATTCATGCCATTTTGTAGGATTAATCATAGTTGGATGTGTTTTACATTCTTTGGCATACTCATTCCATGTATAACATAGGAAATCATCTTGCATTTTTCATGCATCATTCTTTTACCATTGGATTCGGATGAATGATAAACCCTAAGGTTTGTGCAAGAATATGGGATTCAATCATCTATTAAAGTGAGTAAAATGCAACAAAGCTGCTACATGGATTTGGTGACATGGTAAATGCGCACTTTATTGGTCTCCAGAATCGAAAGGGTTCAAAATTACAAGGTCGACTAAGCCAGAGGTCGCAGAACAGAAGCAAAAGCATCATAAGACTCATGTTTACACGATTCTAAAGGCAAACCGGGTCAAATGATGGTGGCAAGTCCATTATTTCTTCTTTTCTTGCAGGAACGTCGCATTTGCAAACAAAAACAACCACACTTCTTTTCGCACCTAAATCGACGTCAGAAAAAGCTCCCCAATAAGCAAAGACGAAATGATAATTTGGCAAAGATTGATCATAAGAAATAACATCAGCAATCGCTCCAGCTACAGAGATCAAAATCTCCCTCTTGGTATAAAAGTTTGAGCTGCTCCCAGGTAAAAACTCAATTCATTGTTTAAACTTCCCTCGTGAAATCCCATTTAAATTTCTGTCCGAGTCTATCCCGTGGGTCTATCCCATTTACGTTTCTGTCCGACTCTATCCCGTGGGTCTATCCCATTTAAATTTCTGTTCGGGTCTATCCCATGGGTCTATCCCATTTAAATTTTATTCGGGTCTATCCCGTGGGTCTATCCCATTTAAATTTATGTTTGGGTCTATCCCATTTACATTTCTGTCCGGGTCTATCCCGTGGGTCTATCCCATTTAAATTTCTGTCCGGGTCTATCCCGTGGGTCTATCCCAGTTACATTTCTGTTCGGGTCTATCCCGTGGGTCTATCCCATTTTACAATTTTGTTCGAGTCTATCCCATTTAAATTTATGTCTGGGTCTATCCCATTTAAATTTCTGTTCGGGTCAGTCCCGTTTAAATTCTGTTCGGGTCAGTCCCGTTTAAATCCCTGTTCGGGTCAGTCCCGTTTAAATTCCTGTTCGGTCCAGTCCCGTTTTATATTCCTGTTCGGGCCAGTCCCGTTTTAAATTCCTGTTCGGGCCAGTCCTGTTTTAAATTCCTTAGCACAAAATAGCGAGCGAGTGTGGCTACAAAATAGCCTTAGCACGCTAGTCCTTCCTTCTAATCAAAAGGAAAAATTAAAGTCGTGAAGTTAGGAGTCATCCCCGTACCCGACTTGATGCATTTCTCTAGGTTCATACACTTTCATTTCTATCATATCACCTCCTCACCTTCTTTATCCACATTCTCTTACTACTTATATTTTTTCTCAATCCACATGCCATGTTTGCACATTTTTCTTCTTTTCCTATCACTTATTTATTTTTCTACGTCACTAATTGCATCCAATTGCACTTATATGCATTTACTACTATTATACCATATTTTCATCCACTTGCACACATACACCTTTGTAGACACCAAATTTTAAATAATTTTGTATGTTGCATCTAATTCATGATTTTTGTTTCAGATTGTTTGCATTTTAGTTCATTATTGTTTGTTTCGCACTTTTAGTTGTTATTTCATTTTAGTTTTGTTCATTTTTTGCTTTTTTTTAGTTTGTCTAGTTCATTTGCTATTTATTTTTATTTGTCATTTTGGTTTTATTCATTTTTTAGTGTTAGTTTTAATTTTAGTTTTTAGTTTTGCTCTTTTTTAAGTTTAGCATAGAATTTCTCAAAAAGGAAAAGGAAAAACCATTCAAAAATATGCTTTAGTTGTTTTTGTTTTAAATTCAATGTTTTCTTGAAAAATAAAAAAAAATAATAAAAAAAAAGAAAGAAAAAGAAATTTGCTCACAAAATATGTTTATTTCTTTTAAATTCAACCTTTTGGCATTTTATTTTATTAAGTTATTTTGAAAAAAAGTGAAAAATGAGAAAAATGAAAAAAGGAAAAATGGAAAGTTGCATTTTATTGTTTCTAGTTTATTTATTTTTATCCAATGTTAATTAAGTTGTTTTTGTTATTATTATTATTATTATTATTATTATCAATTTTGTTTAATTAATTGATTAATTGAAAAGTTAAAAAAAAAAAGAGGTGGCCGCGGCATGCAAGCTGCATATTTTTGCAGCGTGCAAAGGACACTCACAGAAGACCACCGGAGGGCTAGATTTTGCAGGAGTAACAAGCCCCTCATCCTCATCGTTGAGGTGAGGGTTTAGGATGGAGGGGAGATAACAGCAAAAAGAAAGACACAAAAAAAAGAGTAGACGACGGCTGGAGAGTTTGGAGGAAAACGAAAAGGGATAGACGGGAACAAAGGGAAGAAATCAGAAAAAGAAAACCGCAAGAGTGGTGGGCTAGATTAGGACTGAAAGGCAAGAATAGAGAGGAGGAGCAGCCGCAAGGGAGAGAGTAAGAGGATAGAGTGACTGACGGCAAAGGAAAACCAGAGAGGCGACGGCAGAGAGGAAAAAACTGAGAGCTTTGTGAAGAAAGAGTGAAACTAACTGAGGAGAGAGCTGAGTAGAGTTGGCGGCTGTGGGGGTTAACGGAAGAAAGGAAAGGAAGAAGGAAGCGGTGGCTGAACGAGAAGAAACGTTGCTGTGTTCCAGAAATTTCTTCACCAGAAATCTGTGGCGTTGAAGTCGACATCCTCCCGCCATTTCTTCGTTTCTGCTTTGTTCACGGGATCCCATCATGTGCTAAAGGTAATCCCTTTACTTCATATTTTCAAGCAAGCCCAGCAGATTGTATATTTCTTCTTTTTTCATCAGATTTGCATAATCTTTAATCTGTTCTTTATTGTTCTTATTCGTCCGGATTCTCATCAAGTGTATCGGCTAAAGATAAGCTGTTACGTTTGGGTTATGTTAGAACTGATGATTTGAGGGTTATGTAGGTTTGGGATCAGTTTTTGGTTCGTTTGACAAGAATCCAAAATTGTGAATATAAGTTAGTAACCATGAGCAGATAGTATTCTTCTTCCACATGTGCAATTTGATGAACTAAAGGCTGCATCTTTGATTTTCTTTTGTGTGTGTGTATGTGATTCGAGTCGGAGCATTCTTAGGAGTACAATCTACAAGGTTCAATCTTGATTGTTGTCTTGGATTGGAAATTTGGTACTTGTTTGAATTTTGGCCTGAAGCCCATTAATTGCAGTATAGGAAACCAGATTTCTGCTAATAAGATGCCTGAGTTGTCAAACCTGTTTGCCGTTGGTTTATTGAGCTTATTTACCCTTTGCTGTCTCTCTTGCGTTTGTTTTCTTTTTCCTCCTGTCCTATGTATCTTGGGCATGAGTTTTGAAGGAAAAGGCTAAGTTGTGCTTGTCGCTAGCTTGAAAACTCAGCAAAGCTACGCAGTTCTGCCTCCTATTGCTATTGACTGTGCTTTATTTAGTGTTTGGTTGCATGGTATTGATTAGTTTGAAGATGGTTTGCATGATTTATGAAGCTGATGGAGTAACATAGCAGAGTCACAAAACAAAAAATAATAATAATAAATAAATTTTCAGATTTCGCTTTAGTTTTGTTATTTTGTTTGACTTGGATGCCTTTTGCTGAATCTGTTGAGGTTAAGATGAACCATGTTTGATCGGTGTTGAGCTTGATGATTGGTGAAGTCCGTGAGTTAAGTTGGTAGATAATCAGTTTTTTCTTTTCTTTCTTTTGTTTTGTGCATTGTTCATGAGCGGGAGCTGCGAACTTACTAAAAAAAAAACAAAAAAAAAAAGAGTTGCAGAATTTTCTTGCAGAGGTTTTGTGTGCTTGAATGTTCAATTTCTGTGATTTTGAATGCTCAATATCGGTCCTTGGCTGTTTGGTTGAGAAGCTGTCTGTGTTGAATGAAGGTTGGCACCTGATGAACATCACAAGCGTAGTTAACTGTAGCTAAAAAAAATACAGGTTGCTGTTTCGATGATGGCATGATCTTTTGTATGAGTTTTTTTTTATGTTCAAGCATAATGATCTTGCTTTATTGCATGGTCTCTTGTTGGTTTGGAGTTTTGTAGGATTGGGTGATGAATCTACATATTCATTGGAATTCATGAAATGCTTCATGCGCATGTTAGTTGCAGCAGAAAGAAATCAGCAGAATGCATGAGTTTCGTTGTGTCTTTTGTATGAGTTTCATCTTATGTTTTGCTTGTTTAGATGTTGAAGTTCTATATTCGGTTGTTTAATCTAGAGTTTTGATGTTTGGTGGGTAAAGTTTAGATCAAAATTGAGCTTGTGGATTGAAATTTGCGTTTGGAATTTGAAGTTGCAGTAAGCATTTCCTTTCTGTTGTCTTCCTCGTAAAATTTGCATGTTTTTGCATGAAAATAATTCCAAAAATTGCATTCCAACCCCTCAAATCCCCCTTTGTCCTACTATGGCCCAGTCATGTTTTAATTTCTTGCAATTAAGTCCTAGAATAATTGCACTTTGACCACCAAGTCCCCTCTTGACTCACTATGGCCCAAGTAATTGGAACACTTAATCAATTTGATCTCTCAAGTTTCTCCATGTTTCACAAAAGCCCAAGCATGTTCTAATTTCTTGCAAATGGGTTTTAGAATAATGCATTTTAAGCCATTACTTGACTTTTTCTTTGCCTTTGGACCCTTGAAGCTCTTAAAAATGTTTGATTAGGCTTGAGTGCTTGGTTAGCGTTCGCAATGGAGTCCTTGGTAGCCTCAACTTTGCAATTCGATTGCTCGTTTGCTTTCATTTGTTTAGGTGGTACTTATTGCATGAATTTGTGAACTTTGTGTCTAAATGAGCTTGTGTTTGCCTATTTTCTTTAATTTTCCCGAATAAATTGGTACCTTGACCATTTCTTTTATTTTGGAGGATAAATAAGCCATTTAAGTCTTGTCCACCCTATTAGCACCACAAAAGGGGGAGGTATAATTTCTTTAATTCTTTTTTGCATCTCCTACGTGATCCAACGTACTAAGTGAATTGCATGTCTACTTGCTTTACTAGTTTTGCCTTAATTCCTTTTATTTCATTTATTCTTGCTTTTTATTTAAGTTATTCTTTATGGGGTATGTGTACACCTCTTGGCTTGTAATAGTTAGGGATTCAATTATTTTATTCCTTTTCCCCCTTTTAGATTGTAGTAGGGTCTCCCTAATGTAATAGATAGGGCTTGGAGGAGCATTCAATGAAGACCTATCGAAGTCATGTGCCTAGCTAGCAAATGTAATAGTTAGGGCTTTAATTGTCTTATGTGTCTTGCATGCTTAGTTACTACGTGTTAATTTGCTTTGTTAGGACCTTGCATCTAGTCGAGCATGCTAAATGTTATGTGCTATGTGTTTATGAGTTTTTGGCATGTCTACTCGCTTTCCATAGCCATAAATGAATGTGATGGATGAATGTACGTTTCCGCTAGTCCAACGCTAGTCGGAATTCATAGAATGGGCTAGTCCAACGCTAGACCCTTAGGGATTTCCCCTCGTTAGTACATGTTTGCATGTTCATTACATGTCATGCATTCTTTTTAGTTTTATCATTTTTCATGCCCCTCGAACCCCTTTTCCCTCCATTTTAGGATTTTTGCATTTCATACTAGTTATAGGGTTCATTTGCTTGAGAGTCCCCTTAAATACGGGATATAGACGAGTGTGACTTTTTCTAAGCCTTAGCACGCTTGTATTCCCTCTATAAAAGGGCAAATTAAGTCACGATTTAGGTCTCCCCGTACCCAATATGCATGAATTCCCTAAACTCATGCATTTTTAAATCCACTCTACCATTTTATACCCTCATCACACTTTCATTTTTCCTTCCATTTTGCACACGTGCACCTTTATGTTTCTTCACTTGCACACGAACACTTTTATCATCACTTGCACACATGCACTTCATATTATCATTTCACATACCGTACCTTGCCCACTCACGTGCACATTTTCATTTGCATATTTATTGTCTTT
This sequence comes from Coffea arabica, assembly GCF_036785885.1. NCBI lineage: Eukaryota > Viridiplantae > Streptophyta > Magnoliopsida > Gentianales > Rubiaceae > Coffea > Coffea arabica. The sequence goes on along the minus strand of NC_092330.1, from coordinate 12,069,541 downwards.
TATTACTTTTTCAAACTCATGTCCTCACATTGCATACATGCATTCCATTCATTTGCATCCCACTCGCATTATTCGTGACTTCTTCAAAGGATCGTTATTGGGCTTCACAATTAATGTGATTGGTACCAATCAACCTTTGAAGAGAAATTTCCCCCAATACCCCTAGGTCTAGGGTTTGCATTCATGTAGTGCATCCAAATGTAATAAATTCTTTGGTTAAAACAAGAAAGTTTTTGATTAAATCATGCAACTAGACTTGGCTAGGTCAAAGGGGTGCCTTGGATTTTATCCTTGCCTTCCCTTTTGTCAAATGTGACTCCCGAACCTTTTTCTTTGGTTTACGTGGACTAGGAGTCGTTTAAAAGGGGTTTCTTACTACTTTTTCCTATTTTTTCTTTAAAAATTCATTTTTTTTGGTGACTTGGTACACCTTAACTCATTACCAAGTGGCGACTCCAATTTTTTATTTCAAAAAACCCTTTTTAAACTATAATTTTGGGTCAAATCGTCGCATTCTCAACCCCCCATTTAGACCCATTTTTCTTTTAAAATCACAATTCATTTTCCAATCACAAAAAAAAAATACATTTTTTAAACCATTCATTTATTTATCAAAAAAATGGGGCGCGACAACCTTTATTTTCTCAATTGGCACACATGCATTTTTCTTACATTTGCACACTTGCATTCTTCTTACATTTTCACACTTGCACTCATATTTGGGTCTTCATTTGCATTACCCGTGACCTCTATGAGAGTTTTCCTTACTGGCCGTCACAACTCATGTGATTGGGACCAAAAAGCCTCATAAGAGACATTTTAGATTTAGGATTACATTTTTCTTTTTTTTCATATCCATTAGTCACATCCAATATGCAACACATACTTTGGGTAGAAGAATTAAGAAAAGAAGGGTTAAGTCACGCAACTAGCTTTGGCTAGGGTAAGGGAGTGCGTTAGGCTTTGCCTTTGCCTTCTCCCTTATCAAATATGACCCCCGATCCCTTTTTTTGATTACGTAGACCTAAAAATTCTTTAAAAAAGGGTTTGTTTACTTTTCTTTTCAAAAAAATCACTTTTTGGGTGACTTGGTACACCCTAACTCTATACCAAGTGGCGACTCCTTTTCTATCTAAAATCCTTTGTTTGGCCAAACCGTCGCATTTCACAATCCCACGGCCTTTTATTTTCACTTTCACACACGTTCACATACATCTTCTACACACTACTTTCACACCATCAAAAAGTGGGGCGCGACAAATGTCCTGAGAGGCCATTTGACTAGACAAAGGCACTAACTCAAACTTACTTCGTACCTTTTCCGGAGTCCCTTCGTATTTCTTTTTCAGCTCCATGTTCTTGTGCAGTAGTTCAACTTTCTCCGAATACTCTTGTTTCCATCGCCCTTCCCAGTGCTCAGCTAATCTCTTTTGGAACTCTACCTCCTTTCGAAGAATCTCTATCTCCTTATACGTATCAACCAAATGTGCCATCTTCCTGATTCGCTCGAACTCAAGTGATAGCCTGCTAGGCAAATTAGAGAATCAAGATAAGTAACTAGGTACACTTGGGACTTTTACCGTATAACTGTCAAGTTTCCTCACTCCCAATCCAATCACAGAAAATTTAAACTTAGAAGCGTACAGGTATGGAGGCCTCAAATTTTTCATACCTAATTCCAAATTTTCGATCTTGACATAATAATAATCAAGTCAGGTTCATCTTTTGACGTCAAGGGATAAATATCAAGAAAATATAGGCAAGGTTAGTTTATCGAAAGCCAAACTACGGTTATCGAATCTTACAAGAGGGGTAGAAAATACCTCTATGGTTGTAACTAGACTAACTCAAAGTCAAGTAATTACTTATCAAGTCCTCACGGTCATCGTAAAAGGGAACAGGCCTTAGGTGCAAATTCCCTTACAATCTAGCCACCCTCTAGAGAGCACGAGCCAGACTAGCACACAAGTAGTCCATGATAACACTTTCATATCAAACCCTTTCCCCGACTAGTCTAATTACTAGGTCACAAGTAAAATCTTTCGTGCCTTGGCCTTTACCATCCAGGCATACCTCAAATTTAATCAGATACAGTCCCTTATATCGCGCTCTCCACAATTCAGTACTCAAGTACAAGAATCCACAATAAGATAATCCACAACTCGAGCCGGCTGGTCCCAAGAGTAAATCATCCATATTATAGATTCCTACCCGACATATATATCTACCTTCCGCAAGTTCCATGATAAAGATTTTACACTTATAACATGCCCGGCTCATAAATTATGCTCAAAAGAGTCCTTAATCCTTTACACCTATTCACGTAATTAGGACCATAACACCACTTGGCCCAAGCTCACTCCGCGCAGAGACCACGCGAAGTAGCTATAGGTTTTATCCCTCAGTCGCTTAACTTTCAACTCAAATCAAATCCCACAGTCCGGCATCCTAAACTTTAGCCTAGGATACACTACAGAGATCTGAAGCCTAAGCTCTGATACCACCTGTGGCGACCCCACTTTCCCCTAAGGCGAACCAGAGGGTTGGCGGGCCATCTGCCTGACTCTCGCCAGGACTCACGCAAGCAATCTAGCCAAATCCTCCCGAAATATAAGCTAACCTATTACAACATCGATTCCCCCAAAATAGACCTTTTACTAAAACCACATTAACTTCAGAGATAACAGCATTATAAAATAGCTAACATCGATTCTTAAAATACATTACGGATTACAATCCATGAAAAAATATACAGTCCAAATAACAAATTCAGGGTTTACACTTTTCCAGTTTCAAGTGGCAACCCAAAACAAAACTACATTGTTTAATTCGAATTACATTCATAACAAGTAAAGGAGATTTCAAGTCTTTCTCAAATACCAGGACCTGTCAAGGAAAACAAATAACGTGGGGTGAGCTAAAGCTCAGTGGTGCCCCAAAACATGCAATCACGTAAATCCAACAGCGAGTAATAATTTCAACAAGATTAAACAATTAGGAAAGCGTATAACAGCACAAGGTAGGATATAGGGCTCTCATGAGCCATTCTCCACGCTTGATCAAAATTTACCGTAGTTGACCCTCCGTCAACTCTCACTACCTAAGGTCCATGTAGATCCTTTTTTTTTCTTAACTCCGGCCACCAATCATACCCCTTTATGTAACAGCCCCACCTTCCCCTAAGGCGAACCAAAGGGGTTAGCGGACTGCCTGCCCAGCTCTCGCCAGGACTAACGGATCAGTTTACGTCGATCTAGTACGTTCCGGAACTTACCAATGCGCGCAACCAAGTCAAAATCACAAAATTTAAAAAAAAATGAAAAAAAAAATCGAAGCCGATGATGAACAGTACCGGCCACGTCCGACTCCGGATACTAGGCCAAGAGTAGCCAAATTTTTTTCTTTTGCCGTTTGAAATACGAGTTAATCCGAAATCTAACCAAATGTAAACCAAACATATATACATTGAAATGTAACATTTACAAGCCAAAAGCCAAAGCGGCATATCAAAACGATTCATCATGGATATACATGTTCGGTTTGCCAATCAAAAGAAATTGAACCCAATACACATTAGGGTTTCATTCAAAGAGCTATTCAAAAGACATTTACATGAGCTCAACTTGACAACCAACTAACACAACCTTTTCCAAAAGTGATCATTTCCTGTAAGGAAAACAAATGGAACGGAATGAGCTTAAGCCCAGTGAGTTACTACCACCTAAGCAACAAAGAGCATATAACATAACCTTTCATTTCAAGTACACAATTAAAGAATAAAACAAGTCGGTAAAAGGATACGGACGGCTCTCAAGAGCCCATTTCCACGCTTACATTCTTGATCCAATCTCATTGACTCTCCGTCAACGTTTATGAGTACCAACCGTAGAACCCACTTCACTCCCATCCCTTCCACCAAACATACCCCAACCAGGCCCACACTCCAATCAGTAGCTTTTGGTAATACTCGAGTTTACCGGAATCAAGAGTCTCATTACTACAAGATTCCCCAGTACAGTCCCCGTGGCATGTCAATTTCCACGACCAAGCCCTCGCCGACTCGATTCAATTGACTACCAACGGGGTTGAGCTCAGTAGTACAGTAAGGCCGTTGGATACTCGTCCAAACGACACCAAATCAGTTTTTCATGAAGTGAATTCAATATCTCATATAGCAAGTGCAGTATATCAGTGAAGCGGTAAACAGTCATTAACGGTATCACAAAGGGTGAGGGCGGTCAAGTACACCCTCACCTCAATCAATTCCAATAGCCAAATAAGCCTTCAAGGCATCAAAATCACATATAGCAAAGCCACATTGTAACATTCAAGTGAGTAGTATACTCACCACTCAAGTAGGTGATGTTTCATGCACCGTCGTTAAACGAACGTCGTGCACCACCGTCACTTCCTAGAACATGCAAACAAGTGTAATGAGACTCGATAACGAGTCATAAAGCAATGCCAATCACAACCCCAATAGGGTTTATAAACATATATAAGCATCATAGGTAACCAGAATTTCAAAAAAATGGCATTAGCTTTGGCCCTGAATAAAAACAGTTTTGTCCTTATTTTGCGGTAATGGCACCAATTTCACTACGATTATCGGATGAGGGTGTAAGACCCACCGTTTCGAAGCCAAGAACCAGGGATACAACAATGTAGAGGTCACTCAGTCCAATTCCTATCACAACCAGGTCAAATATGCAAGACACTAAACCAGAACCACAAAAATAGGTTTACAAACTTCATCCTGCTGTAATCAGTACAACTCAGTCTGTACAGGTCCAAATTCAGAAATTCCAAAGGCATATGGTAGCTAAGACATCAAGGTACATTTCATCAGAAGACCTCAACAACCAAATCCAAAGCAATTCCAGTCAAAACAGCCAATTACAGGCGCAGTTCTGCCATCCTGATGAACCCAGAACAGCAATAGTAATGTCGACATTTCTCACTCTACACTACTCCAAATGACGTGAAATTTTACAGGCACCTCAAACACATCAATACCTACAACTTTCATGTTTTAAGCAAAGGTCAATTCGGCCTCTAACCATATGATACAAAATCGGACAGAAAAAGGGGTTATGAAACCCTAACTTTTCACATTTCCTTCCAAATCCAAAATTGGTTGCAATTACCAATCATTTACACCTACTAGAGTCATTAAACATCATTTCCAACCATCATGGACAGCCACAACCTCATGATCAAATTAAACCAGAAAAATCACCATTAAATTGAAAACTTCATCATTTCATCCAAAAGCAATAAATAAATCACAAATGTCATCACTTTAGCTTCCACTAAGCACAACTCAAGCTTCATTAAGTGTAGGAGGAAGTTCAAACACCACTTACCTAGAACACAAGAGAGGAAGAGTTGTTGGACACCTTAGCTTCCTTAAACACTTCACCAAATCACTTACTAACACCAAATGGAGGGATTTTATGGAGTAGAAACAAATTTAAGCAATTGGTTTGGATGATTTGCACTAGATGGTAGCTAAAATTTTGAAGAGTTCTCTTCCTTCCTTTGCTCAAGAGTGCCGACCAAGAGGGAGAAGAAAAGAGTGAATTTTGGTGATTTTTTTGAGATATTTAATCACTTGGTAAGACAAGTCAAAAAGTGAATAGTTGTCAACAAAGACAACCAATGGCCATGTGACACTTGTCACTCCATAAATGCAAGTCTATCCTTCTTTTTCCCTCTCACATCAATCACTTCACCTCCTCTACTTATCTCTTAATACCCGATAAATTTCAACCAGTATCCGAAACTTAACCTAATTGGCCGAATTTTTCCGAACTTTTCGCACTAGTGGGTCCCACGTCCGTTATATATCCGTAATTTTTCAAAAACTATCCAATACTAGAAAAATCATCTAAAAACTATGGCCCTGTTTGGAAGCTTGGTTTTTTACCAAGTTTGTATAAAACTAGTTTTTTAATAACTTATGCTACAGGAACCCCCAAAAACTCACCAAAGTTTTTAACCTACACACTTAAAATATCCAAAACACAACAAAAAACAAATTCTCATCCCCTTTTCTTCTTTTTCCTCTCCCACCACCACATCCATTGCCGGCTCCGTCGCCGGTTCCCGCGTCAATTTCCGGTGCCGGTGCCGATCTTCTTTTTTTCCCCCTTTTTTCCCTCTCCCCCTCTTTCTCCCCTGCCATCATCCTTTCTTGTCTTTTTTTTTTCTCTCTACATCCGGCACCATTCCCACCTCTCTGTGAGAAAAAAAAAGAAAGAAAAGAAAGAGGGTGAGAAGGGGACAGGGAAGGCGGGGGTGGCGGGGCAGAGGGGGCGGCAGGGGGAGGGGGAAGGGACAGAGGGGGGTGGCGGGGGGAGCAAGAAGGGGCAGAGGGGGGCGGCAGGGGGAGGGGAAAGGCGGGGGGGGTGGGAAGGGGCAGAGGAGGCGGCGGGGGGAGAGGGAAGGGAGGCGGGGGGAGGGGGCAGGGGCAGAGGGGGGCAGGGGCAGGCGGAAGGCGGAAGGCGGGAGGAGGGGGCAGGGGCAGGGGGAAGGCGGAAGGCGGGGGGAGGGGGAAGGGGCAGAGGGGGGCTGCAGGGGGAGGGGGAAGGCAGGGCAGAGGGGGCGGCGGGGGGAGGGGAGGAGAAGGGGAAAGGGAGGAGAGGGGTGGCGGTTGCTGGCAGGCTGCTGGGGGTGGCGGAGGTAACGGGGAAGAAGAAGAAGAAGAGGAAAAAGAGAAGAAAGAAAAGAAAGAAAAAGAAAAAGAGAAGAAAGAAAAGAAAGAGGAAAAAAAGAAAAAGAAAAAGAAAAAGAAAGGGAAAGGGAAAGAGAAAAAAATAGAAAAGAAAAAAAAAAGAAAAAAGAAGTTTTTCACCTTACAAAAACTTCTACAAAATTTTTCACCTTACAAAAACTTCTACAAAATTTTTTCAAAAACTTTTACAGTGCACTACAGTAAAGTTTTAGACAAACTCCCAAAAAACTCAGGTTCCAAACAGACCCTATATCTGCTCATTAAAAATATCTAGAAAATTTTCCTACTAAAAAAAATGCAGAAAACAAACCATTAAATAAATAAAACCCTAGAAAATGGGAAAACTACGGGTTCTCACACTTTACCGGGCCCGAACGCCAAACACGAGAGTGGTAATACTCGAGTATACCTTAATATAGACTGGTCGAGGGATTCACCCAACGACGTTACGTCTAACACGTGGTTACTAGGTCAGGATAAGAGGCCCTCCCACCCTCAGGTGTGATACATTCCCCTACTCAGTACTTAGCACATGAGATAGGATAAGAGGCCCTCCTACCCTCAGGTGTGGTACATTCCCCTACTCAGTGCTTAGCAAGTGCAAGCAGGATGTTCACGAAAACATTTCACACAAGTCACCACTCGAAAGGCTTGTGTGATAAAGTACACACTGCTCACTTTGATGGATCAGAAACCATTTTCCAGTTTTCACATATCAAGTCAAGAAAGCACTTTAATCAAGTAGGCATAAAACAAGCAGGGACACTCACGAAAAGTGAAGTCACAGGTCAAGTTGGGAATCGAAATCCGCGTCCTCGCTAAACCCTAAAATATCAAATTTTAAAAAAACTATAAGTTGGCTATACCAGTTCTAGGGTTACATAGGAAAAGTTGTCTGTGTGTATAACTAGTTTATTCTTTCGAAACTGAATCAACAATTTGCTTAAAAATCAAAACTAGTAAAAGTGTTAAAATATTTCGTAGGGTTTCTTGCCGAACAAGTTTTCCCACGCTTTTTAGTTAAAGTTATTATAATCTCGTTTTTTGGACAATTTCCTCTGGAACAACTAACCAGGGACAATTTCAAGGAAAGAAAAGGAATAGAGTAGAACCTAGTGTTTTAAAACTAGTGAAATCATTTTCTAACAATAATAAGGTTAGTTTAAGCTAAAGGAAGAAATATCGGTTTGGCAAAGTTTAAAAGTCCCGACACACGAGTCTCTTAACTTTACTAGGGTAAAATATATTTAAATAACTTGACTAAAGATACTCAAGTTCACAGGATCAAAACGGACTTCATGATTCCAATTCACATGTACATTATACTCAAATTTGCCAATATAGCAAAATCACATTTCAGCCAGCAATTTCACTAGGGTTTCGTCAATCATTAGCCCTTGGTATCCAACAATTACTTATTACAACAAATTAACCAAAATTTCAAATGTTTAAAGTCACTAACATGTATTTGAAACCAAGGACATGATTTGCAACAATCTCTTATCCAAGATTGCCACCAATAATCTCATTACACGTAAACAAATGCAGATTAAACATTTTCCAGCAATTTATATTCCAAAGTATCCATTCCAATGCCAAGAAATTCCATCGACTAAACCGCAAGTGGTTTATCAACCAACTAGAACTAATGACATGTAATTCCAGCAATTAATTCCATCCAAAAATTTAACGCTCGTGAAAATCACTCAAATAGCCAAGAGCTTCATCAATCATTAGCTCTTAGCATCCAACAATCATCTGTTACAACAAATCAACTAACAACTCAACCCAAGAACATAAAAAAAAATATCACGGCTAGCTCAATTCACAACCATTCTAAGAATTCAGATTTTCCCTTTTTTTTTCCATCCTCGGCTCATTTCAGCAACATGCATGATCCAATTAACTAACTAACTATCGGTTTTTAAATTCCAAAATCAGGTTTAATTCAAAATCATGTTCAAACATCATCAAGAAAATTAACAACCAGCCAGAATTCTATCAAGGTCTTCTCGGTTCGCTTGCGTGCATCTAGATTCTGTTCTACTTCAATTCTTCTTGCTAATTCAGGACCGAATAACCTTATGCAAAGCACAATCATCTAGTTTTTAGTTAGCTAAATGCATGATTGAGCTCAGATTACCTCAGATTATCGAATTAAAGCTACAAATTTTCAGCTCAAGCTCTCAGCAGCTCCAAATTCTTAAGGATCAGAATTTCCGATGCTTTAATTCATCATCCAAGTGCCTAAACGTTACATGCATGTCAAGGTTTATGTCTTATAAGGTGTTTTGAACTACCGTATGAAGGCATGCAGCCAGATTCATAGAGAAAAACTGAAAATTTCTTCCTTTCACTCTCTCGGCCATGTCGCCAAATTTCTAGCAGTTTTTTCAAACAATTTCAGCCAAGTTTGTCAATGATTCACTAGTTTTTACTTCAATCAAACCTCAAACCAAGCATGCATCCAAATTTCTCTAAAGTATATGGAAAAAAATTGAAGTTTCTAAGTCACGTTACCTTATTATATTTTTTTTCCTACAAAACAAGCTGAAAGTTAGCTCTCCTTCCTTTTCTTTCTCCTTGGTCCAAGCTTGAAGAATGAGCAGCTTCCTCTCCTCCTTCATTCGCTAACTCTCTCGGCTGGAGCAGGGAAACAAGCCACCAAATGTTCCCCCCAACTTTCTCTACTTTAACTTGGCTGGTACAAGGAGCAAGCCTCCAGATTTCCTCTTAACTCTCTCTCCTTTCTCTCGGCTGAAACAAGAAGCAAGACACCAGTTTTTTTTTTCTCCACTCTCTCCACTTTTCTCTCGGCTAAATGGAGCAAAACATAGGGAAACTCTGACTAATGTTTCTCTTAAAATTGTAGCAGCTTTCACTCTTCCTCTCTTGTTCAAGCTTCTAATCAGAAAGGAAAATGGGAAGCTCGGCTCTTCACTCTCGGTCGATAATAACAAGGCAAAGAGAGAATGTTGTTGTGGTTTGAGGTGTGATAGTGGAGTGGAGATGGGGTGCTGAGATGAAGATGAATTGCGGATGGAGGAGGTTGAGTGTTTGAGAGGAGAAAGGAAATGTGATCCGGCAGAAATGGAACTGTGATTTTAAAAGGTTGGCCAATGGATCCTTGGTGGTTGCATGGTAATTTCCGAGGTGGTGGAGGCTATTTTAATCTTTTCACGTTTCCTCCGAATTTCCACTTAAGTCCTTATTCTTAATCTAATTCCAAAATTTACCCCAATTATAATTTGAATGCCTAATAATATACTATTCTCGCAAAGATTCGATTATCGAGATTTTAACGTCCTAAGTGTAATTGTGACGACCCCACTTCTCCCAAGGGCGAACCCAAGGGTATCGGCGGGCCGCCTGCCTAGCTCGCGCCAGGACTCAAAACTTAAAACAATCAAAGCCAGAAAATCCAAAAGAGTACTATAAACAATCCCAAAAGAGTTATAATTACATTCTCCAAAAGTACCTGCTTACACTATTACATCCTTATAACTACCACCAAAACCACAATGTAGACCCTAAGGATTGTCCTTATACAAACCACCAAAACTAAAACAAAAACAAACATACTAGATGTCCAACTATTACAAGCAAACCTAACTATACTAGTGCACGTGCCAAAAGTCCCCGCGTCGGCCCTGCTAAGGAAAACAAAAGGAAAGGGGTAAGCTATATGCTTAGTAAGTAAACAGGGGCGAAAGCGTAAATGTCACATAACAATAGTTACACAGTAAGAGTAACGCAAAACAGAAAGATAACGTCACATAATAAGGATACGGGTGGCTCCAAAGCCAATTCATGTGCCATGCGTGAACTCCTGCCGACACCCCGTCGACCGCAATTAATGGTCCGTAGAACTTCACTTGTACACCCACCGACACCTTATCACCCTCACTGGCCAGTCACCTCACAAACTTGCCCAGGCGAACGAAATCACAAACTTGAGCTTGAGTCACAAGCTTGGGTCACAAAATTGGTCCACATACTCGGTGAACCGGGTTCACAAACTTGGTGACCTCAAACCAGGTTGGACTGACTTCGACCAAGCCCTAACCGGCTCGAATAGTCCATCTAGGTATTAAGATCGCCCCACAAACACACAAACTTCACAAAATTATTCAAAAGTCACCCCGAGCCACAAGCTCAAGGGTTTTAGTTTCAAAATGATTCATGTACATATGTCATGTACAAATATGTGCACAAATTTCGGGTTTAGGTCGAGTGCGATAAAGTACACCCTCGCCTAGATACCCTTTTTATGTATATCAAAACACATAAACAATTAACACACAAGAGCGGCTTGAATACTTACACAATGAACCAAAGAGCAAAATTCGAAATTGGAGTCGCGAAGAATAGCTAGTAGGCCCCACCGGCTCCACCTAGCTCACCACCGTCTGAAATAGAAGATTGCGTCACATAATATCATAAACGGCTACAAACATACATAAAACAATCAAAACGGCAAAATCGGCACATGCAAGTGCGGAAACGGCAAAACGGCCGCACGCGTCCGCGCGGAACGACAAACGGAAATGGCCAAATCTGCCTTCTTAAGCCGGTTTGGTCAAAAGTGAGGCTAGGAAAGTCAGATTAAGGTACATGAGGTACCGTTGCAAAGCTAAGAGAAAAGTCTATAACTTTCATGAAGACACCTAATTCCGGATCTGAACAGAGGTAGATCGAAAGTGCAGAAAACCGTTCCAGGAATTTGCACTTTAGAGTAACAAACAGGGTATGTTTGCTGGACTATAACTCCCAGCTCACAAATCCAAATCAGGAAATTCCAAAGGCATTAGAAAGCTGAGACATAAGGGTAAAACTTTGATGTTTTGGCCGAGACCTGAATCCACTCAGAACAGAACGAAATTTGAGCGTCAAAGTACCCATCAGAACTGTCTAGATACAAGGCATCTCTGACGATCGATTTTGTTTTGGTCATAACAGGAGCTACGGAACTCGGATTTCGACGCACTTTATACCGTTTCGAAACAAAAACCAAGATCTACATTTCTTATGAAGGAGTCAAAACCCAGATCGTACGGGATCAAAACCGAAAAGTCACGGGCAGAAGCGAAACTAAAAACGCACAGAATCAGAGGGTCAAAACAGGCTTGAGCATTTCGTCGATAACTCAGGCTACGCTAATCCGATTGACCTGAAACTTTGCAGGCATATGTAGAACTTACAAGGCTACAACTTTCATGTTTGATGAACTTATGAATCCGTACACAACATCAAGAAAAATAAAGCCGAAGTTCGGATCCTGAGCTGTCCTGTTTTTCCAGTTTCGCCGGTTTTGCGTGCTGCAACCGCACGGTCCCCTTCTATTGTTCTTATGCGAATTTTCTAACCAAAACGATACCCAAAACCCATACCTATATCAGTCTAGGAGTGGTCTAAAATTCTTTCACAAATTATCCCAAAATCACCAAATACTAACCATAATCCATAAGCTAATTTTATTAGCACCATAGAACTTATTTTCCCATCCAACTACACAAACTCAAACTCAATAGCCATAAGCTCAACTAATCTAACCTAATGGAGTCTAGGGTTTCTTAACCCAAACCAGATTTTTGCTAGAAACCAACCAATCAAGTGAAGCAAATCATCAAACACAACCACTACACATCAATTTCTCAATTCAAGCAACTAAGGAAAACATTAAAGCAAGAAGCCCTAATTCCTCTTTCTCTTGACCGAAATTTTCAGCAACATAAATCACAAAAATTAACCAAAGTACTCCATAAAAACAAGTGATAGGCATAAGAGGTACCACAATCAAGCACAACTAAGATCCTATACCAAAATAACCACTAGTTCATCAAGCAATACTCAACTTAAGTCTTCAAATAGACTTTCTTACCTCAAGATTAAGGATGTATGATGACTAATGACCTTAAGCCAACTCCAAAGTAGATTCTTTATGCTTCAAAATGAAGATTTATGGAAGGAAATTGATTGAACTTCACAAACTTTCCTTGGTTTCTCCCTTCAAGGTGGCCGGCCCTCTCTCTCCAATTTACTCTTCAATTTTTGTTTTGTTTGTCTTACAAATGACTTAATTATGGCCCTTGAGACTAATATGTGGTGCAAGACCACTTAGGAGAGATATTTTTAAGGCTAACCAATCACATAAAAGCTCCTCAATTGCACTTTTAACCCTTGCACTCCAACTCTCTCTTTCTTATACATTTGCCCTCAAACATTTGATAATCTTTCAATTTACTCCATAGGTTATAATTTAATCTAATTTAAAACACATAATCCCACTTAAGTACTTCACTAATCACTTTCCTCTCTTAATCATTTATACTTAAGCATACTTTCTCCATAAATAAAACAATTAAACAACAACTTTATAATATTGGCAAAATTAGGGTTTTTAAACCCAACTTAGGCTTTCTAATAATTTATAACACTAGAGGTTTACTAATCTAAGGTTTGTTAACCATTTTCAAACTTGTTCAACCTCGGTAAACGATAACGAATCCTATTTTTTATACTTGTGTCGAAACACACACTAGAATACCACATAGAAACTATAGCTCGAGCTTACGAATAATACATAAACTAGGGTTTCCTTCTTAACCTAAAACCCCAATTAGCCGCACAAATAATGGAAAACCCTAATATCAACTTACGAACGGACTGGGGCCTCACAGTAATTATAAAGGGTTTTGACCTAGAATCGATTCCATCTTAATTCTAAGGTTTCCGATGGCACTTAACATTATTAACACTTAAAATTAGCTATCGACATTCAAGGAATTAATATTAAGGCAATAAATAATCTACATCAAGAAATATTAATTTATCTTGACAAAACCAAGTACTTTAATATTTTGGCACAATTATATTATTTATCACGTAAATATTGTTTTTACGCACTTATTTAAAGACAAGTAGAAATAATGCTAGAATTTATTAAAGAATCAAAATGCAAGTGAAATATGCCTGAATATATATATATATATTTTTCGGGGTTCTCACAACCTTCTCAATTAAGAAACTTTCTAAATTAGGAAACCTTGCAAAAGGTACACTTTCCAAATTAAGAAACCCGCTAAAAATAGAAACTTTCCAAATTAGGAAACTTTCCAAAAATAGAAAACGTTCGATTTGAGGGGAATGCTATTAGGGTCCATAAAATGGTCTAGATATGAATCTTGTACTTACTTAGAGGTTGTATATTTATGCATTTATAGGAAGTAGCAACTAATTAGGGAACCTATGCATTTGATAGGTGCAATACAAGGACCTAAGGTAGTTCCACTCGAGCAGCTAAACAGAGGTAGGTGGTACTTACCCTTCTGAGATTTCAAATGTGCAAAATGAAATTCTTGTTTTCAATCACATTTTGCTGTGTTGACTTGAAAGGTGTTTGATTAAATGTTTTACTTGGATATTTATGAAAGCTATATTTTACTATACAAAATGGACCATGTGACTTATTTGAAATGTTTGATATGTTTCTTATATACAAAATGAGCTGAATCTTTTATGAAAGCAAAGGTTTATGTATACGATATATGAAATAAATTTTAACGAGTAAAGCTTAGAGCAGTCATGGAATAGACGGTAGGGGCTATAGTCCTGTCTAATCGCCATAGTAGCCTAGTATAAAGCCCAACTGATTGGTGAGGTCATGGTAGCCTGGTATAGAGCCCAGCCGATTGACCGATTGATAAAGTCGTGGTAGTCTGGTATAAAGCTCAACCGATTGACCAATGGATAAAGTCATGGTAGCCTGGTATAAAGTCCAGCCGATTGACCAATTGAAAAAGTCATGGTAGCCTGGTATAATGGCCAGCCGATTGACCCAAGAATGAAATGAGACCAATCGGTAGTCATGAAACTTATTGGTCGCCCACCTAGAAGGGGTAAAATCTCTAGGCTGAGTACTCAGTAGCCGGTCATTACATGTACTTGTTATGAGCTGAACTGAAAGAAGGTTTATGAACAATATGAAATGATTTATGAACTGTTTTGAAATGATCTATGAACGGAGATGTGACGTTTTATGGGATGATTCATCATTGGATATGAGGATACATATGAATTGTCGCAAAGTGATTTATGACATTACAATTTTCAATAGAAGTTGGCAGACTAGCTACTTCTAGTTGTTAGTCTTGTTTGCTTTTGTTTCCGCTGTTTCAATTGGAGAATAAATGTACGAACGTCTTGAATATTCGTAGACTTCCTTTTATATGTAATTCGTACCGCACTTTATTTAGTTGAATTATTTAGTGCTGTTAAAGTTAAATTAGTTAATGTAGCCTTGTATTCTTGAGTGGAACTTGGGAATACGGTGGATGTCATGTGACGGGCACGTGCGGGCTCGTGGCGTGACACCTGACTTGATTACTATCGTGTCGAGATCGAGAGTTTGGAATTACATATGGAAATTTGAAAGAAAGGATTTGGCCTCTATACCTACATGTTTCGAAGATT
This sequence comes from Coffea arabica, assembly GCF_036785885.1. Classification (NCBI taxonomy): domain Eukaryota; kingdom Viridiplantae; phylum Streptophyta; class Magnoliopsida; order Gentianales; family Rubiaceae; genus Coffea; species Coffea arabica. The sequence continues at coordinate 12,054,333 of NC_092330.1, read as the reverse complement.
ACTTTTTCGCGGTTGGATTGGGAGTGAGGGAACTTAACAGTTATATGGTTAAAGTTCCAAGTGTACTTAGTTACTTATTTTGATTCTCTAATTTGCCTGGCAGGCTATCACTTGAGTTCAAGTGAATCGTTAAGATGGCACATTTGGCTGATATGTATAAGGAGATAGAGATTCTTCGAAAGGAAGTAGAGTTCCAAAAGAAATTAGCTGAGCACTGCACAAGGGCGATAGAAACAGGAGTGTTCGGAAAAAATTGAGCTACTGCACAAAAATATAGAGCTAAAAAAGAAATACAAAGGGATTTCGAAAGAGGTACGAAGTAAGTTTGAGTTAGTGCCTTCGTCTAGTCAAATGACCTCTCAGGACATGCCTAGTAATAAAGATGAAAGAGGTGAAGGAATTGCTCACGACAACAAAGGGAAATGTAAAGAGAAGGATGGAAATGAAGTTGCTATGAGGGATAAGGGGAGGAAGAAGAAAAAGAATGAACACTTCAAGAAGAAATGTGTGGCTGCCAAGTATGAAACATGTAACAAAAGTCATACGGGAATAAGTTATGTGAAAATTGGTGCATGTTTTAGATGCGGCCTACTGGGAAACCAAGTGATGAACTGCCCAGAACAAATGAATTTTGGGATGGTGAATCTACTGTAATAGTTAAAGTCGGCAAGTAATGATGTGTTAGCCGAAATAATTGTATTTATGAAACTATGTGTATGCAACCCTTATGTAATGAGTGTATTCTCGATAAAAGTAGTAGATCTAGTACCTGATATTTTGATGAATAATATTAAATATTGGTGATTTGACAATATTGAATCCTGATTCATGAATCTTTTATTATCTTTTAGTCTCGATGTTAAGTGAAATTTGCGTCTGTGGTTTGAAAGGTGAAACTTGTGATGTCTTCACTAAGTTTCTAAGCATGGTGTTTTAGACATAGCATTATTACGATTTCTCTCTAGATAGATTGTGGTATGAGGAGAATTTCGATGACGAAATTCTTTTAAGGGGGAGAGAGTGTGAGAACTCGAAAATTTTTATATTTTCTAGACATTATTTTACTTCCTTGTCTACAATTTTATACTTTCCTTCAATATATTAACTTTATATACATTTTTATAAGTGAATATAGTTTTTCAAATCATTTTCCTCATATGAGTCGGTTCATGTTAAGTTTGAAGTGTATTATAGACGTGGGACCCGCTAGTACGGTAAGTGCGATAAAATTTTGGTGACCAGGTGATTTTTGTGTGAAGGGATATTATTTTATAAGGTGTTAGGAGATAATTAGAGGTTAGTTAGATAGATGAACCATTGGTAGACCAAAGGATGAGATTAAACTTAAGAAAGGCCAAATGTCATGATGCCATTGGATGTTGGACTTTTGACCAAGACCTTCTTACTTTACTAAAATTTGAACAAAATTCCTCCCGATTTTCTTCATGCTTGGCCGGCCATTTGAGAGAAAAACCAAGAGAGGAAAACTTCATTTCCAACTTCCAAAATTGCTTGAATCTTGAGTTTTGGCCAACAACATTGCAAACCACTCCATACAATCATTCACTAAGGTAGGGGACAGGTGTTGGTGGAGTTAATTTGGGAGGAAGAAGCCTAAGCTACCATTTTTCTTGAGGTTACAAGGTAAATTTGCTAAGAAATCCCTCTTTACATCTAAAACTAGGATATTTGTGGTTTAGGGTTACAATATTTGTGATTTTATGAGAAATATTGTGGTTTGAGGTAAAGATATAGAAATTTCCAGTTTTTATGATGTAATTTTTGCTCACATGTAATTATTGAGGGTTGGCCATGTTTTGCTAATTTGCTATATGAAAGATTGAAGGATTATGGAGTAGATTAACTTGCCTAAAGAAATTTCCATCTCATGTACTTAAATTTCAGATTTAGGGTTTCGAATTTGGCCTTGAAGATGGTTGATGTTGGGGCTATTAATTGGCTTTATATTAAGGGTGTTATGGCCCTAAAAGAGTGTTTAATGACTTGTAAATTGTATGTGCAATTGAGATGAAATTGGTGGTTGTTGTAGGAGGGAAAACTAGATAATTTTGAGGGAGGTGTTGTTGATTTTTTTCTCAGGAATTCTTGAGCAGTCTTTGGAAATCTGCTATATCTTGATGTAAAAAAGGTGGAATCGAGTTTTCTTTGTTGTGTTTGAAATTAGATTCAGACCATCCAAATTTCATGATTTTTCTTAATTCCTATGAATATCTGTGATTTTTCAAAGTTAACTGAAATTGCATACCTGTTCTGTCTTTTGCTGGATGAAGCGACAAGTTGAGACTCGAATATGACTGACTTGTGTTCTGAATCTTACAATAGTGTCTTCTGGAAAGTTGTAAATCTTTGAATCTATTTTCCAATGGTATAAATTTTATCAATTTTGGACTTAAGAAACTTGAGATATGATTTTTCAAATAGTGTTGCGCGGAACAGGAAAATTCTGTTTTCCTAGAACAGGTCTTATTTTCATTTTCCACTTCAAATTTGGAACGGTAAACCATTGTAGGTAGGGTTTCGGGAAGAGGTGGAGGGCTTTGAGGTCGTTCTTGTCCCTAGGACCAACTATTACCTTTTCACTCAAAAATCACATTTTATCTCTTTGCATTTGTAGTTCATTTGAATAGGCATATAACTCATAGTCAAGCCTCATTTGTACATTCCATTTACTTGGTTTTGGACGTGAAAATCTCAATTGTTTTACCTTGGTTATTTTTAGCGTTTCACGGTGATTAAAACCCTACTTTGGGTGAAAACTTGTGAAGTTATCTTTGCTTGAACTGGTGAGTGTACCATTCCCCTGAATTGTTGCTTAATTGGGTCATCTGTACTTGAAATCTATGGCATGAATGACTATGAACTCTGTTTATTCTAAATGAGACGAGTGTGTACTTTATCACACTCATTCTCTGGCCTGTGTAACTGTTTACTATATAAACCGGAATCTATTACTTGTACCTGTTATGAGTTTGAATCAGTTACCTGCGCCAGTTATAATGTCGTTTGGAAGTGTATCCAACGACCTTCCTATTAAACCTGAGCTCAACCTCATGGGGAGTTAATTGAATCGATCCAGCAAGGGCTTAGTCGAGAAAATTGACAATCCATGGGTGCCTGTTCTTGGGGAATCTATAGGTATTGGAGACTTTAGATTTTCGATATACTCGAGTATTACCATTCCTGTTCCTGTTGAGGTGTTCAGGCCCGATAAGTGGTATGTTTGGTGGACGGAATTTGGTGTTAAGTGGTGCTCTACTGAACTAGTTACTTTACTTGAAAGTTGACGGAGTGTCAACTACTACTTGATCAAGATATGGTACTGCAACAGGAATTTGGCTCCTAAGAGCCACATGTATCCTTTCTATTTGAATCACTGTGTTTAACTGCTTTACTTTATATCTGGTATGTGTATCTAACTGATTAAACGTGAAATGCCATAATTCTTGACTACTAGCATTTTGGTGCCTCATTGAGTGTAAGCCCACCCCCTTCCTGTTATCTTTGTTTTAGTTACAGTGGCAAACTGTGAAATCATGATTTTTGGAAGAAAGGGTCGACCTAGTGTAAACATTCTTTTGTTAAGCTCCTTTGTAATTGAAAAACCCCCTAATTGTATTTTGATCTAGTATCACACTTTGACTTGTAAAGTTCCAACGTGTGTTTAAAAGTGTTTATTCATGTCTCTCTCGTGTATTTGTTGGTGAATGTATGTTCGATGGGTGTATATGAACTTTACTTGTATCTATTGGGGATTCGAATGAGTGTGGGATTTGATTGAGAAAAGAAAAATTTTGACCGGAAACTGTTCACCGAATCCAGCCGTATATCCAGCCAGTTCTTGTCCGGATTGGCAAGGGAAGTTGAAAAAAAAATTTGGTTTCGCTACTGCATTGAATCCGGCCGGATTGTGACGTGGACCACTTTTCATTTCATTTTCGATTCCGTCTTCCTTTTCGTTGAAATATTTAATCGATGTCCCATTTCACCATATGGCTTGGTAAGTTATATTTTGGCCTGGTGGTTTCTGATTATTTGTTTTCTTTTGGTTTTTTTCACGTGTTATGCAGGGTTTTTTTGATTTGTTTCCGTAGTCCCAGCGAGAGCTGGGCAGGCGGTCTGCCGAACCCTTTGGTTCGCCTTAGGGGAAGATAAGGCTGTCACAGGTGGTATCAGAGCCGCTTTGCGTGGTCTTTGCGTAAAGTGAGCTTGGACCAAGTGTGTTATGGTCCTGGTTGCGTGAATGAGTGTACAGGACTAAGTGCTCTTTTGGCATAAGTTATGAATTATGAGTTGGTATAGGTTTCCAATCTTTCTCAAAATACTTGGGGACAATAGTTATGTACGTCAGGTAGGAATCTCTAATATGGGTGATTTATTCTTGGGACCGGCCGGCTCGAGTTGTGAATTATCTTATTGTGGATTCTTGTACTTGAATAACAAATAATGAAGAGCGCGAGAATAAGGGTCTGTATCTGGATTGAACTTGAGGTAAGTCTGGATGACAAAGGCCAAGGCAAGGAAGATTTTACATTGGACCTAGTAATTAGACTGATCGAGGGGGTTTGATATAGAAGTATTATCAGGGACTACTCTTGTACTAGTCTGGCTAGGGTTTTTCTAGATGGTGGTTGGATTGTAGTGGAATTCACACCTAAGACCTGTTCCCTTTTTGCTATGACCGTGAGGACTTAATAGTGTTTACTTGACTTTGAGTTAGTCTAGCTACAACCATTGAGGTATTTTCTACCTCTCTTGTGAGATTCGATACCCTTGATGTCAAAGTATGGACCTGACTTGATTACTATTGTGTCGAGATCGAGAGTTTGGAATTAGGTATGGAAATTTGAGAGAAAGGATTTGTCCTTTATACCTGTATGCTTCTAAGTTTACTTTTTCGTGATTGGATTGGGAGTGAAGGAACTTAACAGTTATATGGTTAAAGTCCCAAGTGTACTTAGTTACTTACCTTGATTCTCTAATTTGTCTGGCAGGCTATCACTTGGGTTCGAGCGAATCGGTAAGATAGCATATTTGGTTGATATATATAAGGAGATGGAAATTCTTCGAAAGGAAGTAGAGTTCCAAAAGAGATTAGCTGAGTACTGGGAAAGGCGATGGAAACAGGAGTATTAGGATAAAATTAAGCTACTGCACCAGAACATAGAGCTGAAAAAGAAATACGAAAGGATTCCAGAAGAGGTACGAAATAAGTTTGAGTTAGTGCCTTCATCTAGTCAAATGGCCTCTCAGGACATGCCTAGTAGTAAAGATGAAAGAGGTGAAGGAATTGCTCGTGACAACAAAGAGAAATGTAAAGAGATGGATGGAAATGGAGTTGCTATGAGGGATAAGGGAAGGGAGAAGAAAAAGAATGGACACTTTAAGAAGAAATGTGTGGCTGCTAAGTGTGAAACATGTAACAAAAGTCATACGGGAATACGTTAAGTGAAAATTGGTGCGTGCTTTAGATGTGGCCAACTGGGACACCAAGTGATAAACTGCCCAGAACAAATGAATTTTGGGATGGTGAAGCTGCTGTAATAGTTAAAGTCGGCAAGTAATGATGTGTTAGCTAAAATAATTGTATTTATGGAACTATGTGTATGCAATCCCTATGTAATGAGTGTATTTTCGATAAAAGTAGTAGATCTAGTACCTGATGTTTTGATGAGTAATATTAAATATTGGTGATTGGACAATATTGAATCCTGATTCATGAATCTTTTATTATCTTTTAGTCTCGATGTTAAGTGAAATTTGCGTCTGTGGTTCGAAAGGGGAAACTTTTGATGTCTTCCTTGATTTTCTTAGCATGGCATTTTAGTCATAGCATTATTACGATTTCTCTGTAGATAGATTGTGATATGAACAGAATTTCGAGGACGAAATTCTTTTAAGGGTGTAAGGATCGAAGACAACCTTAGAGGGGGTGAATTAGGTTGATTAAAAATCTAATTAAGTTATGGGCACTTTTTGCTCAATATGAAATTTACCCTATTTTCTAAGTGATCACATAATGAATCAATTAATGAATGAACAAAATCACTTGAGAGAAGTAGAAGAGATAAGCAATGTAAAGATCAGAAATGTAATAATAAGTAAATAAAAAGGAAAGAATTGCAAACCAATTAACTACCCAACTCCTCTTAAGCTTGTAGATTAATTCAAACAAGCTTCTTCAAATTGATGAATTACAATCACTCTTGTGTACAAAGAAAGGTTCACTTCCTCCTTGCCCCGAACTCCACTCGGTCAAGGTAGGAAGTTTTACTATCCCTCAAGACAGCCCTCACAGAGCTACACTCATGAAGCATTCACTCACAAATAAAAAGTTTACAATGAACCTCACACCACTAAGACTACAAATCTTTCTTGGAGAGTGTTTTCTCACTAAAAGTACTCTAGATCTTTTGTATCTTTAGTGTGCAAAGGTTATTTGAAATTTCTGACCATGCTCTATTTATAGGAGACCAAGAAAGTGTGACGCCCCCACATCTCCTTAAGGCGAACCAAAGGGTATCCGTGGGACGCCTGCCCAGCTCTCGCCATGACTCAGGTAAATTTTGCTCAAGCTTAATGTAGTACTAAGCATCACAACCAGATAATGAAAGACAATTGATACGGAAGCTTTCAATATTAACAATATTTAATAATTATCCAACCTTTGCATCGGCTTTCCAGAATACATCTCAAATCCCAAAATAACAATAGCCACAATGCCTAGTCAAATACATCGAAATTCCATTACAAAAGTACATCAAAAGGGGAATTCTTTCGAGTCTTATTCCAAGCTCATTCCTGTTAAGGAAAACAAATCTACAGGGTGAGCAAAATGCTCGTGAGGCCAAAAACACACATGCAAGCACATAGTCCAAGTAACAAGCCCAGGTAACAGGTCAAATGAGAATATACATGAAATTCACAATTCTAGTGAAATATACACAGAAACAATTCAAGGATATGGTAGCTCTCAAGAGCTAAATTCCACTTGCTTTGCCGATATCATTCGTATACCTTCCCGCGATGACACTCCGTTAACCGGGGCAGTATTTCCATTCCGTAGATCATCATTTACTTCCCTCCGTCCACCGTACACCACACCGGGCCTACAAGACATTTATAAGGCAATTCTCCACGAGTATGCCAAGCAAGACCTCTCATTAGGTCGAGCTTATTTGTCTCATGGCTCGCCAAGGTTCCCGACCAAGCCCATGCCGGCTCGAGTCCAAGGTCGGTCTATGAGTTTGGGCGTCCTCCATGTACATTTGTGTGTCGAGGAGATTCACTCTAGCGACGTATGCGGCCATAGCATACTATTTCATGTTAAGCAAGCATTTGATACACTCTAGTACTCATGTCATATCCAGCAGGTCATTCATTACATGTCAAGCAAGTCATTCACGAATTATTAGTTTCGAATGAGAACGAGTGCGATAAAGGACACACTTGAATCCATTTTCAAAACTTAAATCATTGGTAACAAGTAGACAAGTATCAAGTTCATAAGAGTTCAAGTAAACATGCACTTGACACTCACCGATATAAGTAATGAGGAAGAAACGTCACTCGGAGCTTTAGGCGTTCGATGTGGGATCCTCTTGAAGGTCCTCTTGTGTGCCTGAGCAATTAATAATGGGTTATTACTGATAATTCCAAATGATAAGGAAGGTCGTACACTAGTACGATATTAGAATATATCTCGAAAATCGAGCCTAGGTTTCTTTTTGAAAATCGAGACTCAATAAGGTTACAAAATTCGAGTAAAAATGGATCATTATCCTTAAAATCATTGGATGGGAATAGGTACGTGCTAATTATTTTCAAAACGAGCGACTGAAATCGGAACAGGACAGGTCATGTCACAATCTGGTCGGATTCCTGGCTGGATTGGAGGCAGTGACCAAGACTCCTTTTTTTTCAAATTTCAACACGAATCTGGCCGACTATCCGGCCAAGAACTGGCCGGATTCTGGTGAATAATTTTCCGAGCGGATTTCTTTCAAACGGCCAAATATTGTGATTTTTGGGACATTCTTTGAAAAATCATAACTCACTCCCTGATTGTCCAAAATTGGAAAATTTGGTACTGTTGGAAACATCTTTCAAAGTACTAAAAGTTTCTAGAAGACACCTTTCCATGAATTCAAGTGCAAGGCATTCAAATTTTGGCTTGAAGTTGATAACTTGAGTTATCAAGACAGATTTAAGTTGGTTTTTGGCCAATTTTGAAAATTCAGCAAAATTCATTCAATTTGAACTAGCCTTTGAAATTTGGAACTCTATTAGAGTTATAGTCCAAGTTTAAAAAAAATCAAGCAGAACAAGAATTGAAGTTTTGAGCACCAAGATATGGTGACCCAAAGTTACCAAAATTCCTTGTTAAACAAGTGTTTTTCCAAGTGTAAATCATAGATTTTGGGAGTTTAGTTGTACATTGAAACGGTCTTGGAATAGTACCAAATTTGGTATGATTATATTACCATATAAGGGCTATTCCTATACCAAATTTCATAGATAAATAAGCACGAAAAGTTGGTTAACCAAATCACCAAAGTTCCAAAATTCCAAGGCAAATCTGCCTTGTGTGTGGGAATTTCCTTTTTCCAAACTTTTGACCAAGGAAATTGTCTAAAACATGTCTCATTTATGATGGTCAAATCTAGTAAGGAGACACAATTGGTAGGTGATCTACACTAAGAATTTCGAATAACAAGTCCCAAACCAAGATTAGTTATGGATTAGTCCAAAATGAGGAATTCCATCACTGAGTCAGCCCCAAACTTTAGCCACATCTCACTCAATTCAACTTGGAATTGAGCGTGGTTAGTGGCGTTCGAAAACACTTTCATAAAGCTAAACTTTCTCAGAAGAAACAAATTTCAAAATCCATCTGTAACTAGCCCACATTTGAGCATAAAGTTGTAGTTCATGTTCTGCCCTCTAGTGAACCAACGAAACAGGACAGCAATTTTCAAACGAATGGTTTGGCTCATTCAAGTGGAACCAGGATGTGAATTTTATACCAATGGAAATCTAGGAATGTCTAGTTTCTAGTGCCACAAATGGCACTCAATTTTGACATCGGAGCAAAGAGTTATAGCCGAAACAAAAAGACTGCCTGGGCAATCCGGGAAAATTTTCCAGTTTTGCTATCCTTTAGAAATCAATACAGTTGGCCAACCAAACCATGTTATTTTTCAATGAAACATTTTACACCATCCACATAACATGTATACATCATAAAAAAGTCATTAGAACATCAAAAATTCACACCAAAGTGCACAAACATGGCTGGGGTAAAATGGTAACTTTTGCCTATTGCACCTTCCTTGAGTTTCTACCAACAATACAACATTATCCTACTAATTTAAGCTATAAACCAGTATTAATAACATCATCATTCATCAAATCAGTCCATCCAACCAAAGTGGGAGTTCATAGAACCCACACAACAATTTTTCAACATAAACAAGCTACCGACATGTATGCATGAGATTAAATATGAACTACTACTTCTCTAAAGCAAGATTTGAAGGGTTGATCGTCACTTACTCTCCTAGATATGCAAGGTAGCAATTCTCGGCCCTTCTTAGCTCAAGAAAATTGTAGAAAGCAGCCCCCTTTTGTAGCTTAAGATGATCACTAGTGTTTAGCTAAGTGTGGGTGAAATTTGATGTGAAATGAATGATGATTTTGTGAAGAATTGGAGAAGAAAAATGGAAGAGCTCCTTGGTGTTTTCCTCCTCTTGATGGCCGACCAAAAGAGAGAGAAAAGAGAGGGAGTGTTTGGTCAAATGAAGCTTCCAAGAGAAGCTTTAATGTGTGGCCCAAGTTTACTCAAAAGTCAACTCCCCTTCGCGCGCGCACGCGCACGTTTTGTGCTCGATTCCTCTCGAGTTTATTTCACTAGTGCGCTAAACCTCCAATGCACTTATATTCATATAAATATTATTTACTCCTAATTGTCCCAAAATAAGGGTCTAAAGTCCCTCAATTAAATCGCGCGTGTAAAAACGCGTATTTACTATTCTAACTTAACGAGCTTGCAAAATTTAAATTTTGAGACAAGTCACTATAAAAAAATAATAAAGCTATAAATCCATGTAATTAGGTCTAATGAGGTTAGAAAATAATATTCGAAGTAAATGGGCAATTAAATATTTAAATAAACTTGAAATGGAATTTAAAATATTAAATTTTGTGAGTCCTCACATCCTCTTCCCCTTAAGAAAATTTCGTCTTCGAAATTTACCTTGATTGGTGAATAGGTCTGGATACTTTTCTCTAATTGCTTCTTCGACCTCCCAAGTCGCTTGCTCTAGCCCATGGTTTTTCCAGAGAACTTTTACTAGTGGTATCTATTTATTTCTCAATTCCTTCACCTTTCTATCCAGAAACTTAACTGGTTTCTCCTCATAGGTCAATGTCTCATCGATTTTGATACTTTCCGGTTGTAAGACATGTGAAGTGTGAGGACTCGCAAATTTCTTATATTTTTCTCAAAAATGCCTTTTTATTTAGAAATTATTCCTTTATTATAGCCCTACTATCCAATTATTCTCCAATAAGTGCAAATGAACCTAGAAAGTAGGGTTTCACTCTTCGTTTTCAAAATTGGCGCAAATTAGGGTTTTTGCGATTTTCGCCGGATGATTTTTCAGTACGGAGCAAGGATCAAATTTGGTGATTAAAAGTGACTTTTAAGTGAGAAATAATATGTGATTAGGAGCAATGATAAAAGGTTAGTGAATAGGAAGTAAAAACCCTAGTACGGGTGTTTTAAAGAAAAACGGTGTGAACCGACGTGTACCGCACACTACGGATTGAACACACCACTGGACCACCACTTTCTTACCACATGAACTCATTGATATTTGAGCAAAATATCCCTTCATTTCCAGCTGCCTTTGACCGAAATTTGTGGCAAAAAATGTAAGGGAGAGAGAGAAAAATTTGCATGGCTTTGGTGGCGCCAAGTGTCACCACCTCATGGCTCCTTAATTAATTTTTTTTCTTGCCTTTTTATCCTTCACTTCAGCCATCTTTCTTCTTCATTTTTCTGGTCTTGGCCAAGCAAGAGAGAGAGAAAGGGAGAGCAAGAGAAAACAAATTCATTCTTGATTTACACCAACCAAGTGCTAAAATCGAATTCTAAACCGATTGATTGTAAGTTTGGAAGCTTGGGAAGCTAAGGGAACCAAAAACTTCAAGAAATAGTGGAGGATCACTCTTGCAAGCCTTTTTTTTGAGGTATAAAATCTGATCTATGGCTTTGATCCTTTTATTCTTGTTTAAGATGTTAAATAGTCCATGTTTTGGGTTTGATTACAAGTGATGCAAGTTGTTGTGGTGATTTTTGGATGAAATATGTAAGTTAGAGTTTGATTAATTTCTGCCTAAACTTGATGTATGATGAATATATGTTGTATCCAAGGTTATATAGGGGGTTTTGGTAGCAAGTGGAGTAAGAAATTAAGAAAGTTATCATTGAAACCAAAAGATTTCAGATTTCTGGAAATTTTCATCCTATTCTGCCCGTTTTTATTGGCCTATGTTAGAGGCCGAATTGGCCTTGTCATAAAACATGAAAGTTGTAGGGAATGATATTTTATAGGTGCCTACAAAATTTCAACTCAATCGGAGCAACGTATCCCGTGAAAAGACCAAAATACCCTCGCTGTTTTAGGAAATTTCCAGTGTTCCGTTTTCGTCAGTTCATCCAGTTTATCATGTTTGTTCACTAGGATCCATGCTGATTTACCTTTTTTCCAAAACATGAAAGTTTTATTACTCTGTTTAAGCTTTCCAACGCCTACAAGAACACCATAAATGGACCTTGGTAACCTAAGATATGACCATTCCAGTGTAGAGCAGTTAAATAGCCGACGAGTGAGATTTTGGTTCTGTAAATTGAGGATTTGGCTAGGTTGCATTGGAAACTGGACTAAGTGATCTTCATGAACATTGTAGCCTTGTGTCTTACCTTCGAAATGGTATAAGTTGTGCCTCAATCCGATAAGCGTAGCATTGGATACGTTATTTCCACATCCACATGTCAAATCTGTCTTTTGCTAGATTGTATTTTCCGCACTTGTTATTACTTTGATTCTTGTTCTTGTGATGTTATGAGCCTATGGAATGGCTATTGACTTGAATTTATGAAATGTATGACTTTGGGATTGGTTGAGGAAAAATAATGAAGCCAAAATGGCTGGAAAATTAGGTAAACACAAAGGGCGTGCTGCCCAAATTTTCGCTCGAAGGCTAGGTTTCTATTTGAACTTGTATACTTTTGTTTGGCCAATACCATGACCAGCTTTCCATTTTAAAACATGATTTTTCATCGTTGAGTTCAAACAACCCTCTTCTTACTTGAAAGTCATCTTTACACGTTTTACTCCTAATTAGTCGGGTTTCTTTGTTTCCCTTAAATGTTTTGCTCGATAAACTGTAATATGTTCTCTTGTTCAACCTTAGGTTTCATTGGTGACTAAGGGTAATATCCGGAAGGATATTTTGCACGTTATTTTGCATAACTAGGTGAGTGTTCCTTGTTTGTTATATTCTCCCTGACTTCATGACTTGTTGTTGTTGTTTGATAATGTGTTAAGTGCTTTCAAGGATTTCTAAAATGAGTTTTTTAGGCGAGCGTGTACTTTATCGCGCTCGACCTTAATGAAACATGAAATTTTCAATGATTTAATGATAGAAACAATAGTTGCGCATGATGTAAGCTTTTTGGCTGAATTGGGCCCTGCCCTTCGTTACCGATCGACTCGAGCCAGAAGCGGAATCGGTCGGGCGATATGGTGACCCTGGGTGAATTTGGTATACTCGAGTATTACCTTGTAGTCCGGCTACGTCCGGATGGGTGGAGTCCGGTCAACGTCCGGATGGGTGGAGTCCGGTCAATGTCCGGAAAGGGATGAATGAACGAACAAAGGCACGAGGGTTTTATTTCTCAAAAAGGAAATTTTCAAATAATTGGAGGAATAAGGGGAAATGTCAGGGGAACGAACGAAAGAACGAATAGCTCCATGTGAGCCTGTATCCTTTTAATGAATGTAACTATTGCTTTCCATTGTAAATGTTTCTTGAATTATTAATACTCCATGTTTAATGTATTGAATTGATTGTTGATTATCTGTTCGGAACCTCACTGAGCTTTTAGCTCACCCCTTTAGTTTTGTTTTCCTTAACAGGGGACGGCGAGCAGGATGAGAGCATAGACTAGCCTAGTCTAGGTATTTTGTTTCTTTTGTAATGGTTCTCGCCCTAGTGCTTGGCACGGGCTGGTTGCATGGTGATGTGAGAACCTTTGTACATTTGATGGCTGTACTTCCTTTTGAGATAGCAATGTATATAAGTTCCGCTTTAAGTTTGGATTGCTGTCCTATTTATTCTGGATTTGATTAAGGAACGACTGAGTCCCGGCGAGAGCCGGGCAGGCGACTCGCCAGACCCTTTGGTTCGCCTTAGGGGGAGGTGGGCCGTCACAGGTGGTATCAGAGCTTAGGCTTTAGATCTCTGTAGTGTATCCTAGGCTTGAAGTTTAGGATGCCGGACTGTGGGATTCGATTTGACTTGAAAGTTAAGCGATTGAGGGATAAAACCTATAGTTGCTTCGCGTGGTCTCTGCGTGGAGTGATCCTGGACTAAGTGGTGAATAAGTATGATGGACTAAGAATTGCGAATGTTATAGGCCTTAAATGTTTCTCATGGTATCTGAGGACCATAGATAGGTATGTCAGGTAGGAATTTCGATTGTAGATAGTTTACTCTTGAGACTGCAGCTCAAGATGTGAATTATCTTATTTCGGATTCTCGTGCCTAAGTACTCTAGAGTTGCTGCGTTGCTAAGTACTTGAGACTTGCATTTTGGGAACATGAACAGGCTTTGTCTGACTAGAATGAGCACAAGACGTTAGTAAGTGACGTGAGGGACATCTAGTTTGGATAGTAAGTGATGTGAGGGACTGGACGGGCTGATACTGGGATGACTTCGCCTTTTCCTTTTGATTTACCTGCATATTGTTACTACATGACGTTAGTATACATGTGTGTACATGGTTATCTGTCCAACTTGATATGTATTTGTGTATTTGCTTATCCGTCTTCTTGATATGACATGTTATGTGCGTATATATTTATTTGTGTATTTGGAAAGCTAGAATTTCTTACAATAGTCGATTTACTGTGTTTCATTACTAAATTACCTTTTTGGGGAAAAAGAAAAAAAAAAGAGAGAAGGAAAAACATATCTATGGACGGGAGACGTAGTCGTGGACGTGGTCGAGGCCGGGGAACTGAGCGGACCCCGGAAGCAAGAGGAGAAAGGGAAACGTCAGCCGAGCAAGAGCAGGGATCAAGAGCTGCGACTGGAGACCAAATGGCAATGGCAATGCAACAGATGACGGATATCTTGGCAAGACTGGTAGATCAACAAGGTCAAATGCCAGTGAATCAACCCCGGAATCCTGAGATCGGAGAGGATAAGGCTCTTGAGAGGTTCCAAAAGTTTCTACCTCCGAAATTTCAAGGAGGGCCTAATCCAGATATAGCTGAGCAGTGGTTGGAGGCAATGATTAATATTTTCGCGGCTTTGAATTACACGGAGCAAAGACAAGTAAATTTTGTTGTATTTCAATTCGAAGGACCAGCCCGCTCGTGGTGGAATGTAATTAAAGGCAAGTGGGAAAGAGAACAGACGGTATGGACATGGGTGAACTTTGTAAGGGAATTTAACGAAAAGTATCTCCCACCTTTAGTCCAAGAAAGGAGAGAGGACGAATTTATTGGGTTGCGTCAGGGAACCCTAAGTGTGGCTGAATATGAGACCAAATTTACTAGACTGTCTAAATTCGCTTCCAAATTGGTGGTTACGGAGCGACGGAGAATAAAACGATTTATACAAGGACTAAATTTGGAAATCCAGGAGGCATTAGCGGCAGTTCAAGTTAATACGTTTACAGAGGCTCTTGAGAAGGCCCAAAGAATTGAGGATGTGAAAGCCCAAGTAAAAGCCTGTCAAACGCGAAAAAGAGATACATCCAACAGCACACCTGAGGAATCCAGAGAAAAGACAATGCTCTCCAAAGTGCAAAAAGTGAACCATTCACCTCGCCCACCTTGGACATTAAGAGTATTAGATGAAAGGTCTATGAAAAGAAGTCAGATCGGATCAAAGGACATTTCTCGAGAAGATCCAACAGTAGCTCCTCGATTGGCCTGTGGATACTGTGGAAAGGCAAATCACACTGAGAATGATTGCTGGCGAAAAAGGGGAAAATGTTTGATTTGTGGGAGTAGCAATCATTAACTTAGCAATTGCCCGAAGAAACAGCCACGAGAGGGTAGTACTCAACAAGTGGAAGGAACCAAACTGAAACAACCTCATGAAAGAGGAAATCGAACAAAAGTATCGACACAAGTTTATACCGTAGATCAGCAACAAGTTCTGGGGTCCTCCGAGGCGACGGAAGGTATGAATTTCGAGGTCCAAATTCTTTTAAGGGGAAGAGAGTGTGAGGACTCGCAAATTTCTTATATTTTTCTCAAAAATACCTTTTTATTTAGAAATTATTCCTTTATTATAGCCCTACTACCCAATCATTCTCCAATAAGTGCAAATGAACCTAGAAAGTAGGGTTTCACTCTTCGTTTTCAAAATTGGAGCAAATTAGGGTTTTCGCGATTTTCGCCGGATGATTTTTCGGTACGGAGCAAGGATCAAATTTGGTGATTAAAAGTGACTTTTAAGTGAGAAATAATATGTGATTAGGAGCAATGATATAAGGTTAGTGAATAGGAATTAAAAACCCTAGTACGGGTGTTTTAAAGAAAAACGGTGTGAACCGACGTGTACCGCACACTACCGATTGAACACACCACTGGACCACCACTTTCTTACCACATGAACTCATTGATATTTGAGCAAAATATCCCTTCATTTCCAGCTGCCTTTGACCGAAATTTGTGGCCAAAAATGTAAGGGAGAGAGAGAAAAATTTGCATGGCTTTGGTGGCGCCAAGTGTCACCACCTCATGGCTCCTTAATTAATTTTTTTTCTTGCCTTTTTATCCTTCACTTCAGCCATCTTTCTTCTTCATTTTTCTGGTCTTGGCCAAGCAAGAGAGAGAGAAAGGGAGAGCAAGAGAAAACAAATTCCTTCTTGATTTACACCAACCAAGTGCTAAAATCGAATTCTAAACCGATTGATTGTAAGTTTGGAAGCTTGGGAAGCTAAGGGAACCAAAAACTTCAAGAAATATTGGAGGATCACTCTTGCAAGCCTTTTTTTTGAGGTATAAAATCTGATCTATGGCTTTGATCCTTTTATTCTTGTTTAAGATGTTAAATAGTCCATGTTTTGGGTTTGATTACAAGTGATGCAAGTTGTTGTGGTGATTTTTGGATGAAATATGTAAGTTAGAGTTTGATTAATTTCTGCCTAAACTTGATGTATGATGAATATATGTTGTATCCAAGGTTATATAGGGGGTTTTGGTAGCAAGTGGAGTAAGAAATTAAGAAAGTTATCATTGAAACCAAAAGATTTCAGATTTCTGGAAATTTTCATCCTATTCTGCCCGTTTTTATTGCCCTATGTTAGAGGCCGAATTGGCCTTGGCGTAAAACATGAAAGTTGTAGGGAATGACATTTTATAGATACCTACAAAATTTCAGCTCAATCGGAGCAATGTATCCCATGAAAAGACCAAAATACCCTCACTATTTTAGGAAATTTCCAGTGTTCCGTTTTCGTCAGTTTATCCAGTTTATCATGTTTTTTCACTAGGCTCCATGCTGATTTAGCTTTTTTCCAAAACATGAAAGTTTTAGTACTCTGTTTAAGCTTTCTAACGCCTACAAGAACACCCTAAATGGACCTTGGTAACCTACGATATGACCATTCCAGTGCAGACCGGTTAAATAGCCGACGAGTGAGATTTTGGTTCTGTAAATTGAGGATTTGGCTAGGTTGCATTGGAAACTGGACTAAGTGATCTTCATGAACATTGTAGCCTTGTGTCTTACCTTCGAAATGGTATAAGTTGTGCCTCAATCCGATAAGCGTAGCATCGGATACGTTATTTCCACATCCACACGTCAAATCTGTCTTTTGCTAGATTGTATTTTCCGCACTTGTTATTACTTTGATTCTTGTTCTTGTGATGTTATGAGCCTATGGAATGGCTATTGACTTGAATTTATGAAATGTATGACTTTGGGATTGGTTGAGGAAAAATAATGAAGCCAAAATGGCGGAAAAATTAGGTAAACACAAAGGGCGTGCTGCCCAAATTTTCGCTCGAAGGCTAGGTTTCTATTTGAACTTGTATACTTTTGTTTGGCCAATACCATGACCAGCTTTCCATTTTAAAACATGATTTTTCATCGTTGAGTTCAAACAACCCTCTTCTTACTTGAAAGTCATCTTTACACGTTTTACTCCTAATTAGTCGGGTTTCTTTGTTTCCCTTAAATGTTTTGCTCGATAAACTGTAATATGTTCTCTTGTTCAACCTTAGGTTTCATTGGTGACTAAGGGTAATATCCGGAAGGATATTTTGCACGTTATTTTGCATAACTAGGTGAGTGTTCCTTGTTTGTTATATTCTCCCTGACTTCATGACTTGTTGTTGTTGTTTGATAATGTGTTAAGTGCTTTCAAGGATTTCTAAAACGAGTTTTCTTGGCGAGCGTGTACTTTATCGCGCTCGACCTTAATGAAACGTGAAATTTTCAATGATTTAATGATGGAAACATTAGTTGCGCATGATGTAAGCCTTTTGGCTGAATTGGGCCCTGCCCTTCGTTACCGATCGACTCGAGCCAGAAACGGACTCGGTCGGGCGATATGGTGACCCTGGGTGAATTTGGTATACTCGAGTATTACCTTGTAGTCCGGCTACGTCCGCATGGGTGGAGTCCGGTCAACGTCCGGATGGGTGGAGTCCGGTCAATGTCCGGAAAGGGGTGAATGAACGAACAAAGGCACGAGTGTTTTATTTCTCAAAAAGGAAATTTTCAAATAATTGGAGGAATAAGGGGAAATGTCAGGGGAACGAACGAAAGAACGAATAGCTCCATGTGAGCCTGTATCCTTTTAATGAATGTAACTATTGCTTTCCATTGTAAATGTTTCTTGAATTATTAATACTCCATGTTTAATGTATTGAATTGATTGTTGATTATCTGTTCGGAACCTCACTGAGCTTTTAACTCACCCCTTTAGTTTTGTTTTCCTTAACAGGGGACGGCGAGCAGGATGAGAGCATAGACTAGCCTAGTCTAGGTATTTTGTTTCTTTTGTAATGGTTCTCGCCCTAGTGCTTGGCACGGGCTGGTTGCATGGTGAAGTGAGAACTTTTGTACATTTGATGGCTGTACTTCCTTTTGAGATAGGAATGTATATAAGTTCCGCTTTAAGTTTGGATTGCTGCCCTATTTATTCTGGATTTGATTAAGGAACGATTGAGTCCCGGCGAGAGCCGGGCAGGCGACTCGCCAGACCCTTTGGTTCGCCTTAGGGGGAGGTGGGCCGTCACATGAAGGGTTTGGATAATACTTCTTAAGCATAGACACATGAAACACATTATGAATTGGAGATAGACTCGATGGTAATTCCGACTTGTATGCTACCTGTCCCACGCACTGGATAACCTTATAAGGCCCTACAAACTTCGGTTGTAGTTTTTTTCCCTTTCCAGACATCAAACTTGCTTTCAAAGGTGTGATCTTAAGAAATACTAGATCTCCAACCGCAAATTCCAAATCCTTCCTCCGATTATCTGCATAACTCTTTTGACGGCTCTATGCGGTTTGAATTCTCTGGCGTACCAACTTTACCTTTTCATTAGGTTCCTCAATCCAAGACACTGTAGTCGGGTCTAAGATCTTCCGTTCACCTATTTCATCCCAACAAATTGGAGACCTACATTTTCGACCATAAAGCGCTTCATACGGAGCCATTTGTATAGAGGAGTGGAAACTATTATTATAGGCAAATTCCACTAAAGTTAAAAACTTATTCCAACTTTTCCCAAAATCTAGAACACCAGTCCTCAACATGTTCTCAAGGGTTTGAATTGTCCTCTCGAACTGTCCATCGGTCTGAGGATGATAAGTGGTACTAAAATTTAGTTTAGTCCCCAACACTTCCTGTATCTTTTGCCAGAACCTCGAAACAAATCTCGGGTCTCTATTCGACACGATACTTACTGGTACTCCATGTAACCTGATAATCTCGTCCAGATACAACTTAGCTAACTTCTCCAATGGGTACTTCATGTTAATTGGCAGAAAGTGAGCCGATTTGGCTAGTCTATCCACTATTACCCAAATAGCGTCCTAGCCTCTCTGTGTTCTCGGTAATCCTGATACAAAATCCATAGTGATGTTCTCCCATTTCCACTCAGGTATTTCTAGAGGTTGCAAAAGTCTTGATGGTTTCTGATGTTCGGTTTTAACCTGTTGACAAGCCAAGCAAGTCTGAACAAATTGG
The DNA here is from genome assembly GCF_036785885.1 of Coffea arabica. Lineage (NCBI taxonomy): Eukaryota > Viridiplantae > Streptophyta > Magnoliopsida > Gentianales > Rubiaceae > Coffea > Coffea arabica. The sequence continues at coordinate 12,034,804 of NC_092330.1, read as the reverse complement.
GCAATCTCCTTCCTCATACTCTCCCACCAATATAGACTCTTCAAGTCTTGGTACATTTTATTCCGTCCAGGGTGTACCGTAAACTTTGATCGGTGTGCTTCTTCTAAAATTTTCTTCTTATGTCCCTCATCTTTTGACACTACTATCCGATTTCAAAATCTCAAAATACCATTTGATCTCAAGTTAAAATCCAATTTTTCTTCCCTTTTAGCATTTTCCACCCACTTTTGCACTTCGGCATCCTTTTCTTGAGATTCTTTGATACGCTCCAACAAAGTGGAGTTCAACATAATATTCCCCAAAATTACTTTCCTTGGTTCAAGTTTAGGATTCCAATAACTAACTTCCTCTAGCAAATATAATTCCTTAATCATCAATCCGGCCACTAGTACTTGACGACTCAAAGCATCGGCCACTATATTGGCCTTCCCTGGATGGTACTTTATAGTGCAATCATAATCTTTCAAAAATTCTATCCACCTACATTGCCTCAAGTTTAGCTCTTTTTGAGAAAACAGATACTTAAGGCTTTTGTGATCAGTGAAACCTCAAATGTCACTCCATATAAATAGTGTCTCCATTTCTTTAAAACAAATACCACTGCTGCTAACTCCAAGTCATGAATCGAGTAATTCCCTTCATGTGGTTTCAATTTCCTAGAGGCATACACTATCACTTTGTCATTTTGCATCAAAACACATCCCAATCATTCCTTAGAGGCATCTGTGTAAACCATAAAACTATCCTTTCCATTTGGTAGAGCTAATACTGGGGCCCTGGTCAAGCGTCTTTTCAATTCCTGGAAACTCTCTTCGCACTTAGGACTCCAAATAAACTTCCCACTTTTCTTGGTCAACTCAGTCATAGGTCCAGCAATTCTAGAGAAATCCTTAATGAATCTCCGGTAATGCCCTGCTAATCTAATAAAATTTCGAACCTCAGTAGGGTTTTCTAGTCGTTTCTATTTTGAAACAACTACAACTTTAGTTGGATCCACTTTAATCCCCTCCTTAGAAATTATGTGTCCCATGAAAGTCGCTTCCCTCAACCAAAATTCACATTTACTGAACTTAACATATAATTGGTGTTCCCTCAGGGTTTGTAAAACAATTCTCAAGTGTTTCTTGTGATCCTTCATATTCTTAGAGTACACCAAAATATCATCAATAAACACCACCACAAATTGGTCGAGATAAGACTTAAAAATCCTATGCATTAAATCTATAAAAACTGCAGGAGCATTCGTTAACCCAAATGGCATCACAGCAAATTCAAAGTACCCATACCTCGAGTTAAAAGCAGTTTTGGGTATATCCTTCTCCAAAATCCTCAATTGGTAATAACCCTGTCTCAAATCCAACTTCGAGAATACTACCACCCCTTGCAATTGGTCAAACAATTCATCAACGTGGAGCAATGGGTAATTATTCTTAATTGTGACATCATTCAAGCCTCTATAGTCTATACATAGCCTCAAACTCCCATCTTTTTTTCTTAATGAACAAAACCGAGGCTCCCCACAGAGAATCACTCTCTTTTATAAAATCCCATTCCAGCAAATCCTACGGTTGTAATTTCGATTCCTTCAATTCAGTTGGAATCATCCAATATGACGTCTTTGAGATAGGTGCTACTCCCGGAGTCACATCAATCTTAAAAGTTATTTCTCGTTTCGGGGGTAGAAACTCTAACTTTTCAGGAAATACATCTGGAAAATCTGTCACGACAGGCATGTCTTCCAATTTCACCTTATCACTAGGGGTATTGATAAGAAAAGCTAGATATTCTCGAGCTCCCTTACTTAACAATTTTCTAACCCGGATCCCTGAGATAAGTGCAGATGAAGCTAACTTACCTTTTACATCCAATTTCAGGGTCGCTTCTCCTAGAATATCCAATTCTACAATCTTTGTTCTACAGTCCAACAGGGCATTATAACGGGCTAACCAATCCATCCCTATGATCACATTATACCCTTAATTGTTAAACCTATTAGATCGGCCAATAATTTTCGTTCTCCGATCCAGATTTTGCAATCTCCATACATCAAGTTAGCAACTAGACTTTGATCCCCAGTAGGTGTTTTAACTTTCAAATCATATGATAACTTAATTGGTTTCAAATCTATCCCACTCATGAAATTAGGGTTTACAAAAGAATGTGTTGCACCCGAATCAATTAGAACCCTAACTAAACGGTGAAAGATTGGAATTATACCTTCAACCACCTCAGTCGCCTCAGGAATTTGTTGATAATCCAGTGCATAAACTCTAGCCGGTACTTTTGGTCGACTTCCTCCGGCACTGGTCTACTTAAAGGTTGACTTTTCTGGTCTCTGAGTGTTACCTCATGTTTTTGGCGATTTCGGACAATTGGCGATTTGATGTTCAGCACTACCACAAAACAAACATTTCCCCGACTTTCTCCAATAATCATTCTCAAAGTGGTTAGATTTACCACAATACCCACAAGTAACTTGAGGGGTCACAGCGGAACTAGTAGAAGGCGGTCCCCTAACTTGAGTTGACCCACCATGACCTCCTCTAGATAGAGCTCCCTTAGAAGCTCCGGCAGTCCTTGTTCATCCCACTCCTCTTCCTATTTTGGAAGGTTGTGCATTCTCACCTGTGACGCCCCTATTTCTCCCTAAGGCGAACCAAAGGGTATCCGCGGGACGCCTGCCCAACTCTCGCCAGGACTCACTATAATCCATCATTCAAAAGCTCGAAATACTTTAAGTCACTTCAATACATAATTAAAGTACTTCAAATATCTCACACTTACAATTATGTAACTTTCAAGCTTAAATACAACCCAACGGAAAATGGTACAATAGCCATCCGTTATAATATAAAATTAAATTCTTCAAAAGAAAGCAATCTAGTACTACTCACGAGCACCCTTGGTCTCGAACCCTGTAAAAGAAAACCACAACGTGGGATGAGCTACACAGCCCAGTGAGGTTCCAAGACACTCTAACAGTTCAAATAAATCAGGTAGATTGGGCATATCATATGCATGGTTCAATGTTACACAATGGCATGTTATCATGAGGTGATAATCATTGTACGGGTAATTTGAAACATTATCATGGTATAAGACATTTATCATGAGACAGTTATTATGGTTCAAGACATTGGCATATATAGTTCACGAGTGATTGGAGCTTATTACAGGCATAGCTCAGGATTTCATATTGGCATTTTAGCATGAAACAATTATCATGATACCAGGTAAACATATACTGTAGGATACGGTGTTCCAGTGGAACTCTGGAGGTCATCTGCACCTTATGACTTCCGGATCCCCACGGTACGGTCTGGCCAACGCCTTATCCCTCCAGTGGTAATACTCGAGTATATCGAAACGGTGGCCCAGGGTTCCAACCTACCCGACCGAGCCCAGTCCTGGCTCGAGTAGGTCAGTAACCAAGGGCAGGGCCCAAGTTCAGCTTAGAGCTTACAACATGCACAGGTAACCAAGTAATTCGACAAAAGGTAAACTTCATCATTTGAGTAGGTCGAGTGAGGTAAAGTACACACTCGCCTAATAATGATGGACAGCTTCATATAACATGTGATTCATGATAATTCAAGTAATCAGGTAGATACTTAGCACGTAAGCACGTAAGCAATACAAGTTGATTTCATGGGAGCATGTAATTCACGGATATCGAATAGTCATGTAGATTGGAAATCATGTGAGCAAATAGTCAAGTAATCAAGTAGTCATGTGGTTGGTAAACGGTTCACGGTTAACGGTTAACGGTTGACGGTTAACGGTTAAGTAGCGACGGTTAATTGACAGGCATTTGTCATATGAATAGGCCATCATTGGCCGTTATCCCATTTTTACCATGTGAGAGTCGAGGAGATTCACTCCAACGACGTATGCAACCTTAGCATACCAAGTCATGTTATTCGAGCATTTCCAAGCATGAGTTATTCATCTCAAAAGAGAACGAGTGCGATAAAGTACACACTCGACTCCATTTCTCAAAATCAAGTAGGCTAAGTAAACAATCTAGCAAGTTAAGCATGTATCGAGTTCATATGGTCATTTGATATGGTTAATCATTTAACCAATTCATGTAGATATACAATGCAAGTATACATTCCTTAAATAGGCATGAGTATGGTAGATACTTAACACATAGCACTTAACACTTAATAATCATGAAATAAGCGTGTCCTAGACTTATTCAATTACGTATTCCTATATGGAACACTCACCTAATCAAAACAAGCGAGTAGTTTTCAAACAAGCGTTTAGGTGTCCGCTCCGAGTTCCTCTTGGAGATACCCTCGAGTGCCTGAGTAAACAATAATCAACTACCACTCAATATCACTACAAATCTCTAATTATCGAGAAAGATTGTACGCTACTGCAATCTAAGGAAATCTTATGAAAATGAACCTCAATTACTCGTAAATCGAGGTTCAAGAGTAAAGTTTTAAAGTCTAAAGAGAGAGACTAACATTTTCCATGAAATCGAGTTCAAAATGTTCAATCAGTATCGAGAAAAGAAGGCAAGTTTCCAAAATCTCATTTTCTAAGAAATTGACAAATTTCAGCTTTGGGTGTCAATTTAGAAAAATCGTATCTTGCACTATGTAGGTCCATAATTAGAAAGCTTGATACCATTGGAAACTTCTTCAAAAGCATTAAAAGTTCCTAGAAGATACTTTTCCATGATTCCAAACGGAAGATATTCAAAAATTGACTCAAAGTTGCTGCTTGGGACCATTATGACAGTTTCGGGGTTGGTTTTTTACCAACTTTGAAAATCCAGCAAAATTCACACAATACGAACTAGCCTCCGAAATTTAGAAATCAATTAGATCTATAATCAAAGTTTAAAACAAAATAAACGGAACAAGAATCAAAGTTTTGAGCGCCAAGATATAGCAGCTCAAAGTTGGCTAAAATTTCCTCCTCGATCAAGAATTTCCAGATTTAAACATGAACTTTGGGACGTTGGTTGAACACTGAAACGGACTTGGAATGGCACCAAATTTAGCATTACAACACTACCATATAGGGGCTATTTCTATACCAAATTTTGTAGGAAAATTCATCCGTAAAGTGGGTTAACGAAATCACTAAAGTCCCAAGAAGTTCCTCGGCAAATCTGCCTTGGACTTCCGTTTTTCCATTTTCAAAACGTTTGGCCAATAAAACACCTCAAATATGGTTCATTTGCGTAGATAATGTCTAAGAAACATCCAAGCTGTATTTGGTAGGTGATTTCTATCAAGAATTTCGAATGACAAGTCCCAAGTCAAGATTGGCTAATCGGCTAAGAGAAAAGGAAAAGTTTTCCAGATTCGAAGAGCAATTTTCGGGGCATCATTTGCATATCAAAATGGTCTTAGAATATCACCAAATTTTGTACAATTAAACCTCCATATGAGGACCACTCCTCTATCAAATTTCATTTGAAAATTCACACGAGAAGGTAGTTAACTAAACCATCAAAGTTCAAGAAATTTCCCAAGGCAAGACTGTCTTCTAGCTCTTCTTTCTTTTTAAACATTTTGTCCAATGCAACCAACCCAAATCTGGTTTATTTGTAAAACAAAGTCCAAGGAACATCTAATATAAAGTTTGGTAGATGTTGGACATCAAAGTTTCCAAAACAACAAGTCCCAAATCAAGCTAGGCCATTCAACTAGTCAAAAGAGGATTTTTACTCACTACATCAGTTTCGAAATATGGCCACAACTCATTCAATTCAACTTGGAATTTAGCGTGGTTGATGGCGTTGGAAAGCTCTCTCATAAAACTGAATTTTATCAGAAGAAACCATTTTCAAATTATATCCACAAATAGCTCGTTTTTGAGCATCAAGATACAAGTCCTGTCCTGTCTCCTGGAGAGAAACGAAACAGGACAGTGATTTTCAATCGAATGGTGTGACTCACTCCAGTGGAACCAGAATGTGAAATTGGTACAAATGGAAATTTGGGAATGTCTAGTTTCCAATGCCGCAAACGGCACTTGATTTCGACATCGGAGTAAAGAGTTATAGCCGATACAAAATGACTGCCTGGGCAATACGGGATTCATTTTCCAGTTTTGCTAACTTTAGAAATCAACTCATTTGACCAACCAAATCATGTTATTTTTCAATGAAATTTTGTACACACTCACAACAACATGTAAACAACATAATCAAGTCATTAGAACCTCAAAATTGTGGACAAAATGGTCGGACAAGGCAGGGGCAAAATCGAAAACTTTTGCTTCTTGCACCCAATGAAGTTTATATCAATTACACACCATTAATCCATCATTTTAACCACTAAACCAACAATATATCCACCATCAATCATGAAATCAGCAACAACCCAAGAGTGGGAGTTCATAGAGCCCACTTTCACATTTTATACCATAAACAAGACTACCCACATGATTATATAACCTTATATGTGCAATATATCTTACAAAAACTAAGATCTATGGGTTGGATGATTTGCTACCTTCTTGGATGACTAGATCAGAAATTTTGGTCACTCCTTGCTCCAGAAAATCGTGACTTTTCAGCTCCTTTTTGCAGATCAAAATACTCCTCAAGTGTTATACTAAGTGTGGGTGAAATTTGAAGTGAATTAGAGAAGATTTGGTGAAGATTTGATGGAGGAATTTGAAGAACTCTTGAGCTGTTTTTCTTGCTTGTTGTTCGGCCAGATGAGGGAGCAAGAGAGAGAGTGTGATCAGATTTCTAAGCTTCCAAGAGAAGACATTAACTTGTGGCCTCAAATCACCCATTAGTCAACTCACATTAGGGTGCGTTTGGCGCGATTAGGGCTCGATTTTCTCGCGCGTTTGTTTCACTAGTGCACTAAACCTCTAATGCACTTATATTCATATAACTATTATTCACTCTTAAATTGTCCCAAAATAAGGGACTAAAATTCCTAAATTAAATCGCGCGCGTAAAAACGTGCACTTCCAATTTATGCGCGATAAGACGGAATTTCTGAAAAATTCTTATAACGATAGTACTAATAACTATCACTTGAGTATCTAAACATTAAAATGCCTAATTTAGGTCCATTGTACATGTCTCCAATATTTCAAACCTATTGTACTCTCAATCGATCCAGATTTCCAAAGACGTGTTCACTATTTTTACTAAACGAGCTTCCGAAAATTAATTGTTGAAACAAGTCATTTTAAAAATATAATGAAACTATATTTCCATGTAATTAGATCTCAAGAGCTTAGAAAATAATATTCAGGGTAAAAGACCAAATAAATAATTAAATAAGCTAGAAATAGGAGATTAAATAAGTAAATTTTGCGAGTCCTCACAACCTCCCCTCCTTAAAAGAATTTCGTCCTCGAAATTCATACCTTTTGTATTCTCAGACAACTCTGAACCATGTGGTGTGTTCATGTCATGCATTCTTTCAGATGTCACTGGTCGGTTTCTCCTTCCATTGACTTGTCGAGGGACAGTTCCATTTTCTTGTTGAGCAGTAGTTTCTCGTGGATACCTCCTTGGACAGTCATGAACTTTATGGTTGGTACTCCCACACCCCATACACTTTCGTCCCTTTAGCCAACAGTTTTCTTCAGTGTGATTCGTCCTTCCACAATATCCACAAGTCGGACGAGGTGTTGTGACCTGACTTGCTTGCGAGGTTTTCTTCGATCGTGTCTGTCCTACTGAAGTCCCTCGTGACATAGTTCCTTTTGGTTCCTTTATCATGAGTGGTGCAGGAAGTAACAGTCCTACTTCATGCACTTCTTTTCTGACTTTGGGTGGTGGTCCATTTTCTCCTAGTGTACTGTCAGATGCATCTCTTTTCCTTGTTTGAAAAGCTCTCAGTTGAGATTTTGTGCTTTCTACCCTTTGCGCTTTTTCGAGAGCGTCACTAAATGTTTCAACCTGTGCTGCAGCAAGGGCATCTTGGATTTCCAAATCTAATCCTTGGATAAACCGTCTTATTCTCTTCCGTTCAGTAACCACTAATTCTGGGGCATATGTAGATAACTTCGTAAAGTGAGTTTCATACTCAGCTACGCTCAAACTTCCTTGACGAAGCTTTATAAAATCATCTTCTCTCTTTTCTTGGACAAGTGGAGGAAGAAATTTCTCATTAAATTCACGCACAAAGTTTATCCAAATTCTCGGAGTTTGATCTCTTTCCCACTTGTTTCTTATAACATTCCACCATGCTCGGGCTGCTCCTTCAAGTTGAAATACAGCAAAGGTGACTTGTCTCTCCTCTGTGTAATCCAAGGCATCGAATATATTTCTTATATTCTCTAACCAATTCTCAGCCACCTCTGGATCAGGTCCTCCAGCAAACTTGGGCGGAGAGAATTTCTGAAACCGCTCTAAAGCTCGATCCTCCCCTATCTCTTGGTTTCCACGTTGGTTTCCTTGTCCAACACCTTGACCTTGTTGAGCTACTAAGAGCTCTAGGATATCCGTCATGCGAGTTAAAACTTGTCCCATCTGGTCATTTCCTCTCCCAGCACTTAGCTCAACGTTTTGATCAATATCGGACCCATTAGCTACTCTTTCATTTCGGGGTTGTCTAGGTTGACGTCCCTTTCGTTGTCCTCTAGTTTTCATGTTCATAACTAATCTATACGCACATGCATAAACCTCACACTTAGCTAAAATTGAACTATACTCATATACCAGTAGCAACATTTAAAGAGAATGAAGTCACTCACACAAATAACATTATCACTATGCAAGTAAACACAAACTAGAGTTCATTAAATTATAAAACAAGTTATGGCCAAGTAAAGTTCATGCCAAGTCAAAGTCAATAGCAAAAATAAACAAGTGATCATCACAAGTACATTCATCTTCAAGGCGCAGACTCTTAAGTTTTGCTCCCATCGTCTCACTATGAAAGATCACAAGTAGAGATCCACTAGATTAATTGGAACTAGACGATTCTCGTTTCCTAACATGCTCGATTTCAATCCCAACACAAGGATCTTTTGAGTTACAATTTTCCAGCTTCCACTCTTAATTATTGTACCATCTTAACCAAACAATTATTGGTTTCCTGTAACCATTCACATGAAATATGGATTCATTCTTATTCCCCACAAACGCAGATATCAAGTTCTTAAGGTTGCTTTCCACTCTTAAGTACTCGGGTACAAGAATCCAAAATAGGATAATTCACAACTCGAGTCAGCCGGTCCCAAGAATAAATCACCACATTCGAGATTCCTACCCAACATACATATCAAATTCCCTCCAATTATCAAGATAAAGGTTTTACAACCTACAATATTCATGATTCACAGCTTACATTTCTAAAAGGGCACTTAAATCTTTACTCAATCACATGGTAAGGACCATAACACCACATGGCCCTATCTTACTCCTCTGTAGAGACCACGAGAAGTGGCTCTAAATTTTATCGCTACAAGCAATCATTTATCTTTCAGAACAGTCCCACAGTCCGGCATCCAAAACATTTAAGCCTAAGATACATTACAAAGATCTGAAGCCTAAGCTCTGATACCAACTGTGACGCCCCCACTTCTCCCTAAGGCGAACCAAAGGGTATCCGCGGGACGCCTGCCCAACTCTCGCCAGGACTCACTATAATCCATCATTCAAAAGCTCGAAATACTTTAAGTCACTTCAATACATAATTAAAGTACTTCAAATATCTCACACTTACAATTATGTAACTTTCAAGCTTAAATACAACCCAACGGAAAAGGGTACAATAGCCATCCGTTATAATATAAAATTAAATTCTTCAAAAGAAAGCAATCTAGTACTACTCACGAGCACCTTTGGTCTCGAACCCTGTAAAAGAAAACCACAACGTGGGATGAGCTACACAGCCCAGTGAGGTTCCAAGACACTCTAACAGTTCAAATAAATCAGGTAGATTGGGCATATCATATGCATGGTTCAAGGTTACACAATGGCATGTTATCATGAGGTGATAATCATTGTACGGGTAATTTGAAACATTATCATGGTATATGACATTTATCATGAGACAGTTATTATGGTTCAAGACATTGGCATATATAGTTCACGAGTGATTGGAGTTTATTACAGGCATAGCTCAGGATTTCATATTGGCATTTTACCATGAAACAATTATCATGATACCAGGTAAACATATACTGTAGGATACGGTGTTCCAGTGGAACTCTGTCGGTCATCTGCACCTTATGACTTCCGGATCCCCACGGTACGGTCTGGCCATCGCCTTATCCCTCCAGTGGTAATACTCGAGTATACCGAAACGGTGGTCCAGGGTTCCAACCTACCCGACCGAGCCCAGTCCTGGCTCGAGTAGGTCAGTAACCAAGGGCAGGGCCCAAGTTCAGCTTAGAGCTTACAACATGCACAGGTAACCAAGTAATTCGACAAAAGGTAAACTTCATCATTTGAGTAGGTCGAGTGAGGTAAAGTACACACTCGCCTAATAATGATGGACAGCTTCATATAACATGTGATTCATGATAATTCAAGTAATCAGGTAGATACTTAGCACGTAAGCACGTAAGCAATACAAGTTGATTTCATGGGAGCATGTAATTCACGGATATCGAATAGTCATGTAGATTGGAAATCATGTGAGCAAATAGTCAAGTAATCAAGTAGTCATGTGGTTGGTAAACGGTTCACGGTTAACGGTTAACGGTTGACGGTTAACGGTTAAGTAGCGACGGTTAATTGACAGGCATTTGTCATATGAATAGGCCATCATTGGCCGTTATCCCATTTTTACCATGTGAGAGTCGAGGAGATTCACTCCAACGACGTATGCAACCTTAGCATACCAAGTCATGTTATTCGAGCATTTCCAAGCATGAGTTATTCATCTCAAAAGAGAACGAGTGCGATAAAGTACACACTCGACTCCATTTCTCAAAATCAAGTAGGCTAAGTAAACAATCTAGCAAGTTAAGCATGTATCGAGTTCATATGGTCATTTGATATGGTTAATCATTTAACCAATTCATGTAGATATACAATGCAAGTATACATTCCTTAAATAGGCATGAGTATGGTAGATACTTAACACATAGCACTTAACACTTAATAATCATGAAATAAGCGTGTCCTAGACTTATTCAATTACGTATTCCTATATGGAACACTCACCTAATCAAAACAAGCGAGTAGTTTTCAAACAAGCGTTTAGGTGTCCGCTCCGAGTTCCTCTTGGAGATACCCTCGAGTGCCTGAGTAAACAATAATCAACTACCACTCAATATCACTACAAATCTCTAATTATCGAGAAAGATTGTACGCTACTGCAATCTAAGGAAATCTTATGAAAATGAACCTCAATTACTCGTAAATCGAGGTTCAAGAGTAAAGTTTTAAAGTCTAAAGAGAGAGACTAACATTTTCCATGAAATCGAGTTCAAAATGTTCAATCGGTATCGAGAAAAGAAGGCAAGTTTCCAAAATCTCATTTTCTAAGAAATTGACAAATTTCAGCTTTGGGTGTCAATTTAGAAAAATCGTATCTTGCACTATGTAGGTCCATAATTAGAAAGCTTGATACCATTGGAAACTTCTTCAAAAGCATTAAAAGTTCCTAGAAGATACTTTTCCATGATTCCAAACGGAAGATATTCAAAAATTGACTCAAAGTTGCTGCTTGGGACCATTATGACAGTTTCGGGGTTGGTTTTTGACCAACTTTGAAAATCCAGCAAAATTTACACAATACGAACTAGCCTCCGAAATTTAGAAATCAATTAGAAGTACAATCAAAGTTTGAAAAAAAAATAAACGGAACAAGAATCAAAGTTTTGAGCGCCAAGATATAGCAGCTCAAAGTTGGCTAAAATTTCCTCCTCGATCAAGAATTTCCAGATTTAAACATGAACTTTGGGACGTTGGTTGAACACTGAAACGGACTTGGAATGGCACCAAATTCAGCAGTACAACACTACCATATAGGGGCTATTTCTATGCCAAATTTCGTAGGAAAATTCATCCGTAAAGTGGGTTAACGAAATCACTAAAGTCCCAAGAAGTTCCTCGGCAAATCTGCCTTGGACTTCCGTTTTTCCATTTTCAAAACGTTTGGCCAATAAAACACCTCAAATATGGTTCATTTGCGTAGATAATGTCTAAGAAACATCCAAGCTATATTTGGTAGGTGATTTCTACCAAGAATTTCGAATGACAAGTCCCAAGTCAAGATTGGCTAATCGGCTAAGAGAAAAGGAAAAGTTTTCCAGATTCGAAGAGCAATTTTCGGGGCATCATTTGCATATCAAAATGGTCTTAGAATATCACCAAATTTTGTACAATTAAACCTCCATATGAGGACCACTCCTCTATCAAATTTCATTTGAAAATTCACACGAGAAGGTAGTTAACTAAACCATCAAAGTTCAAGAAATTTCCCAAGGCAAGACTGTCTTCTAGCTCTTCTTTCTTTTTAAACATTTTGTCCAATGCAACCAACCCAAATCTGGTTTATTTGTAAAACAAAGTCCAAGGAACATCTAATATAAAGTTTGGTAGATGTTGGACATCAAAGTTTCCAAAACAACAAGTCCCAAATCAAGCTAGGCCATTCAACTAGTCAAAAGAGGATTTTTACTCACTACATCAGTTTCGAAATATGGCCACAACTCATTCAATTCAACTTGGAATTTAGCGTGGTTGATGGCGTTGGAAAGCTATCTCATAAAACTGAATTTTATCAGAAGAAACCATTTTCAAATTATATCCACAAATAGCTCGTTTTTGAGCATCAAGATACAAGTCCTGTCCTGTCTCCTGGAGAGAAACGAAACAGGACAGTGATTTTCAATCGAATGGTGTGACTCACTCCAGTGGAACCAGAATGTGAAATTGGTACAAATGGAAATCTGGGAATGTCTAGTTTCCAATGCCGCAAACGGCACTTGATTTCGACATCGGAGTAAAGAGTTATAGCCGATACAAAATGACTGCCTGGGCAATACGGGATTCATTTTCCAGTTTTGCTAACTTTGGAAATCAACTCATTTGACCAACCAAATCATGTTATTTTTCAATGAAATTTTGTACACACTCACAACAACATGTAAACAACATAATCAAGTCATTAGGACCTCAAAATTGTGCACAAAATGGTCGAACAAGGCAGGGGCAAAATCGAAAACTTTTGCTTCTTGCACCCAATGAAGTTTATATCAATTACACACCATTAATCCATCATTTTAACCACTAAACCAACAATATATCCACCATCAATCATGAAATCAGTAACAACCCAAGAGTGGGAGTTCATAGAGCCCACTTTCACATTTTATACCATAAACAAGACTACCCACATGATTATATAACCTTATATGTGCAATATATCTTACAAAAACTAAGATCTATGGGTTGGATGATTTGCTACCTTCTTGGATGACTAGATCAGAAATTTTGGTCACTTCTTGCTCCAGAAAACCGTGACTTTTCAGCTCCCTTTTGCAGCTCAAAATACTCCTCAAGTGTTATACTAAGTGTGGGTGAAATTTGAAGTGAATTAGAGAAGATTTGGTGAAGATTTGATGGAGGAATTTGAAGAACTCTTGAGCTGTTTTTCTTGCTTGTTGTTCGGCCAGATGAGGGAGCAGGAGAGAGAGTGTGATCAGATTTCTAAGCTTCCAAGAGAAGACATTAACTTGTGGCCTCAAATCACCCATTAGTCAACTCACATTAGGGTGCGTTTGGCGCGATTAGGGCTCGATTTTCTCGCGCGTTTGTTTCACTAGTGCACTAAACCTCTAATGCACTTATATTCATATAACTATTATTCACTCTTAAATTGTCCCAAAATAAGGGACTAAAGTTCCTAAATTAAATCGCGCGCGTAAAAACGTGCACTTCCAATTTATGCGCGATAAGACGGAATTTCTGAAAAATTCTTATAACGATAGTACTAATAACTATCACTTGAGTATCTAAACATTAAAATGCCTAATTTAGGTCCATTGTACATGTCTCCAATATTTCAAACCTATTGTACTCTCAATCGATCCAGATTTCCAAAGACGTGTTCACTATTTTTACTAAACGAGCTTCCGAAAATTAATTTTTGAAACAAGTCATTTTAAAAATATAATGAAACTATATTTTCATGTAATTAGGTCTCAAGAGCTTAGAAAATAATATTCGGGGTAAAAGACCAAATAAATAATTAAATAAGCTAGAAATAGGAAATTAAATAAGTAAATTTTGCGAGTCCTCACATTACCAGCTTGCCCAGACGCAGGGCTAGAAAAGTTCCTCTTTCTATTGCGAAAGTCTCTTACTTGCAGTCTTTCACTCTCAACACTTTGTGCCTTCTCTAAAGCCTCAATAAATGTAGAAATTTGGACTGCGGTCAAGCCCTCTTGAATTTTCACATTAAGTCCATGTACAAACCCTCTAATTCTCTTCCATTCATTGACTACTAACTCAGGAGCATACTTAGAAAGTTTAGTGAATTTCTCTTCATACTTCGCTACACTAAGGGCTCCTTGTTTCAACTTAATAAATTCATCCTCTCTTTTCTTGAATCAAGGGTGGAAGGAACTTTTCATTGAATTCTCTCGTGAAATTCTGCTAGGTCCAAGGGGTTTGAGCTCTCTCCCATTTTTCTTTTATCACATCCCACCAAGCACGAACTACTCCCTCAAATTGGAAAGCAGCAAAATTCACTCACCTATCCTTAGTATAGTCTAGAGCAACGAATATTTTGGTCATCCTCTCTGCCCAATTCTCCGCTATTTCAGGGTCGGATTCACCAAGAAATTTAGGTGGGTTGAACTTTAAGAATCTCTCTAAAACTCTATCTTCTCCTCTGTCCTGTCTCCCAAGTTGGTTAAATGGTTCAGGACCTTGTCTATCAGCTAAGTGCTCTAGGATATCAGTCATCCTATTAATGGCAGTAGCCACTTGATTACTCTCAATATTTTTCTATCCTTGGGTCAGTCTAGTTGCCGATCCCTGGTCATCCCCATGAGGTTGGGCCTATCTAGTCCCTCGCCCACGACCTCGACCACTTCTTAGTCCTTCCATAACTTAGGCGTGTCCAGTGCAAGAGATAACTCAATTATGCGATGCAAAGTAGAAAGCAGGAACCAATCAGAAAACATTGAAAGTAACAATAATTTACATTCATTAACATGTCAAGTTCATATAATTAGCAAGTCATGGGGGTAGTCACAAAAATATAGCATACAGGTGCCACAAAAGTACTTTTAGTCACAGAAGACTAAAGTAAAAGCAAGTGCCTCAAAAATAGGCCATACTGTCATGCAAAATACAATGGTCTCAGCACTCGCATCACCCCAACTAATCCTAACTGTACTGGTCAAAAGATCAAAAGGTCAAGTAGTCAATCACTAGGGCCTAGTCCACAGTAGGACTACCGGGCGGAACCTCCTCCTCATTATTAGATTTCTGGACTACATCTATCGCCTCATCCACTAGCCTAGTAGCATTAGTCAGGATCATGGAAGGCCGATCACGGACCTTCCCTCTCAAACTAGTAAGTCGAGCCCTAGTACTCTGGAGCTCCTCACGAACAATTATAAATGTAGCCACCCCGCCCTCTAATACCTCCTCGAGATCAGCGATCCTCTCGCCCTGAGCACCTATCATCTGTCTAAGTTCATCCATCTGAACCTGTAAATCCCAATTAAGATCCACCAACTGATGACGTTCGTCATCCAAGGCAAGCACGAGGTGGTTCGGGTAGGCAAAGGTCAACCTACACGAACATCGGGGAGCGAATAGTGTACACGAGCTCCCCCACCTAGAGCTCGATAGTAAATAGGCTTAGGAGGCTCTACGTGACCATTAGCATGGTCATTCCCATTAGCTGCCAGGGCTCCATTTCCGTTTTCCATCCATGCAAAACAGTCACACATTTCGGGTTAGAAATTTAATCACTATCTTATCCCTTAGGGTATGCCTAACCTAATTACTAACTTGCCCAAGTATCCCTTAAGGTATGACTTAGTCATCCCATTTCAAATCTTAAAGGTAGGGTGTCTAATATATCTCCCATATAGACCTCTTAATCTAGCACTCTGATACCAACCGTGACGCCCCCACATCTCCCTAAGGCAAACCAAAGGGTATCCGCGGGACGCCTGTCCAACTCTCGCCATGACTCAGGCAAATTCTGTTCAAGCTTACTGTAGTACTAAGCATCACAACTAGATAATGAAAGACAATTGATGCGGAAGCTTTCAATATTAACAATATTTAACAATTATCCAATCCTTGCATCAGGTTTCCAGAATACATCTCAAATCCCAAAATAACAACAGCCACAATGCCTAGTCAAATACATCGAAATTTCATTACAAAAGTACATCAAAAAGGGAATTCCTTCGTGTCTCATTCCAAGCTCATTCCTGTTAAGGAAAACAAATCTACAGGGTGAGCAAAACGCTCGTGAGGCCAAGAATACACATGCAAGCACATAATCCAAATAACAAGCTCAGGTAACAGGTCAAATGAGAATATACATGAAATTCACAATTCTAGTGAAATATACACAGAAACAATTCAAGGATATGGTAGCTCTCAGGAGCTAAGTTCCACTTGCTTTACCGATGTCATTCATATACCTTCCCGCGATGACACTCCATTAACCGGGGCAGTATTTCCATTCCGTAGATCATCATTTACTTCTCTCCGTCTACCGTACACCACACCGGGCCTGCAAGACATTTATAAGGTAATTCTCCACGAGTATGCCAAGCAAGACCTCTCATTAGGTCGAGTTTATTTGTCTCATGGCTCGCCAAGGTTCCCGACCAAGCCCATGCTGGCCCTAGTCCAAGGTCGGCCTATGAGTTTGGGCGTCCCCCATGTACATTTGTGTGTCGAGGAGATTCACTCCAACTATGTATGCAGCCATAGCATACTATTTCATGTTAAGCAAGCATTTGATACATTCTAGTACTCATGTCATATCCAGCAGGTCATTCATTACATGTCAAGCAAGTCATTCACAAATTATTAGTTTCGAATGAGAATGAGTGCAATAAAGTACACACTTGACTCCATTTTCAAAACTTAAATCATTGGTAACAAGTAAACATGTATCAAGTTTACAAGAGTTCAAGTAAACATGCACTTGACACTCACCGATATAAGTAATGAGGAAGAAACGTCACTCGGAGCTTTAGGCGTTCACTGTGGGATCCTCTTGAAGGTCCTCTTGTGTGCCTGAGCAATTAATAATGGGCTATTACTGATAATTCCAAATGATAAGGAAGGTCGTACATCAGTACGATATTAGAATATATCTCGAAAATCGAGCCTAGGTTTCTTTTTGAAAATCGAGACTCAATAGGGTTACAAAACTCGAGTAAAAATGGATCATTATCTTTAAAATCATTGGATAGGAACAGGTACGTGCTAATTATTTTCAAAACGAACGACCGAAATCAAAACAAGACAGGTCACGTCACAATCGAGCCGGATTCCTGACTGGATTGGAGGCAGTGACCAAGTCTCTTTTTTTCAAATTCCAACACCAATCCGGCCAACTATCCGGCCAAGAACTGGCCGGATTCTGGTGAATAGTTTTCCGCGCGGATTTCATTCAAACGGCCAAATATTTTGATTTTTGGGACATTTTTTGAAAAATCATAACTTGCTCCCTGATTGTCCAAAATTGGAAATTTTGGTACCATTGAAAAAATCTTTCAATGTACTAAAAGTTTCTAGAAGACGCCTTTCCATGAATCCAAGGGAAAGGCATTCAAATTTTGGCTTGAAATTGATAACTTGAGTTATCATGACAAATTTAAGTTGGTTTTTGGCAACTTTGAAAATTCGGCAAAATTTACTCAATTTGAACTAGCCTTTGAAATTTGGAACTCTATTAGAGTTGTAGTCCAAGTTTAAAAAAAATCAAGTGGGATGAGAATTGAAGTTTTGAGCACCAAAATATGGTGACCCAAAGTTACCAAAATTTCCTTGTTAAACAAGGGTTTTTCCAAGTGTAAATCATAAACTTTGGGAGTTTAGTTGTACATTGAAACGGCCTTAGAAAAGTACCAAATTTGGTATGTTTATATTACCATATAAGGGCTATTCCTATACCAAATTTCATAGATAAATAAACACGGAAAGTTGGTTAACCAAATCACCAAAATTCCAAGAAAAATCTGCCTTGTGTGTGGGAATTTCCTTTTTCCAAACTTTTGACCAAGGAAAATGTCTAAAACATGTCCCATTTATGATTGTCAAATCTAGTAAGGATTCAAGACACAGTTGGTAGGTGATCTACACTAAATATTTCGAATAACAAGTCCCAAACCAAGATTAGTTAAGAATTAGTCCAAAATGAGGAATTCCATCACTGAGTCAGCCCCAAACTTTAGCCACATCTCACTCAATTCAACTTGGAATTGAGCGTGGTTAGTGGTGCTGGAAAACATTTTCATAAAGCTAAAATTTCTTAGAAGAAACCAATTTCAAAGTCCTTCCGCAACTAGCCCACATTTGAACATCAAGTTGTAGTTCATGTTCTGCCCTCTAGTGAACTAACAAAACAGGACAGCAATTTTCAAACTAATGGTTTGGCTCACTCAAGTGGAACCAGGATGTGCATTTTATACCAATGGAAAGCTGGGAATGTCTAGTTTCCAGTGCCGCAAAGAGTTATAGCCGAAACATCGGAGCAAAGAGTTATAGCCGAAACAAAAGGACTGCTTGGGCAATCCGGGAAAATTTTTCAGTTTTGCTATCCTTTAGAAATCAATACATTTGGCCAACCAAACCATGTTATTTTTCAATGAAACTTTCTACACCATCAATATAACATGTAAACATCATAAACAAGTCATTAGAACCTCAAAAATTCGAACCAAAGTGCACGAACATGGCAGGGGTAAAATGTTCACTTTTGCTCATTGCACCTTCCTTGAGTTTCTACCAACAATACAACATTATCCCACTAATTTAAGTACTAAACCAAGATTAAGAACATCATCATTCATCAAATCAGTCCATCCAACCAAAGTGGGAGTTCATAGAGCCCACACAACAATTTTCCAACATAAACAAGCTACCCACATGCATGCATGAGCTTAAATGTGCACTACTACTTCCCTAAAACAAGATTTGAAGGGTTGATCGTTACTTACTCTCCTAGATGTGAAAGGCAGCAATTCTCAGCCCTCCTTAGCTCAAGAAAATCGTGGAAAGCAGCACCAAGTGTTTAGCTAAGTGTGGGTGAAATTTGAGGTGAAATGGGTGATTGTTTTGTGAAGAATTGGAGAAGAAAAATGGAAGAGCTCCTTGGTGTTTTCCTCCTCTTGATGGCCGGCCAAAAGAGAGAGAAAAGAGAGGGAGTGTTTGTTCAAATAAAGCTTCCAAGAGAAACTTTAATGTGTGGCCCAAGTTTACCCAAAAGTCAACTCTTCTTCGCGCGGGCACGGCGCATTTTGTACTCGATATCTCTCGAGTTTATTTCACTAGTGCGCTAAACTTCCAATGCACTTATATTCATATAAATATTATTCACTCTTAATTGTTCCAAAATAAGGGTCTAAAGTCCCTTAATTAAATCGCGCATGTAAAAATGCGTATCTACTATTCTCACTTAACGAGCTTCCAAAATTTAAATTTTGAGACAAGTCACTATAAAAAAATAATAAAGCTATAAATCCATGTAATTAGGTCTAATGAAATTAGAAAATAATATTCGGAGTAAATGGGCAATTAAATATTTAAATAAACTCGAAATGAAATTTAAAATATTAAATTTTGTGAGACCTCACAGAAAGTGCTTCATTAATGCTTCCAACGGATAGAAAGTAGTTGAAGAGTCAACTAGCCGTTGGAGTATCGGACGTCCGGTAGTTTGGTTTCTTGCATCCGATAGCAGGTAGTGAGTTTGAAAAATGTTCTTCGATTCTATCGGACGTTCGGTGCTTGCGTCCGAAAACAGACAATGAGTTAGAAGTAATATCTCAATTCTATCAGACGTCCGGTATTGTTTTTGTGAGCGTCCGCCAACTTTCGTCGAATTTGAACGATCCTATCGGACGTCCGATACTTGCGTCTGATTGAGGTCCGTGAGTCAGGGGGAATGTCTTATTTCCTTTAGACATCCGGTGGTGGAGTTCTTCATGCGTCCGAAGTTGCGCAATGATTATCGGACGTCCGAACCAAGCATCCGACAGCTTTCAGCAGCCTTTGTCCCTTTCATTTGCACTTGATCTTTGAATCTGATTTGCTTCATAACTGAAAATATTTCTTGATGTGATATTAGTATTATCCATTGTTTTGTTAACATCAAAAGATATGGATCAAGATCAACATTCTCCCCCCTTTTTTATGATAACAAAACAATGGATGGAAGGAAGAAAAATGAGAAGAATCTCCCCCTTACTCATAGCATCCCAAACCAGCATCAAATGAACTCCCTCTTACTAATAGCATCCCATACCACATCTATTTTATAATTTCTCCCTTTTTTTATGATCATAAAAGTAGAGAGTAATTGCCATAAAAAGAACAGTAGCTGCAACCATCATCAGTTAATAACAGAAAAATCACATCAAAAGAGACCAAAATATAACAATGAACATCAATGAAACCAACATTCATACCCACATTCATATCAAATCCATTAATTATTAAAAACATCAAAGGAAACTCAGTTAAAAATATCAGAAACATAAAAAAATTACAAAAAAATGTCATAAAAAAATCTGATCATTCTTGCCAACATCTCTTACTCTAATTTTTTGCTTTATTTCATCTCCAAATGTCACTTTGCCACTTGATTTTAGCTTGAATTTGATGAATGTGATGGATCACCGGTCATGTGTCTTGAGTATCAACTGTCTACGACCTATATTGATTCCTTAATGATGTTCACCAGGTTCACCTACTCAAGAGTTCAAGAACTAATATTTGGTACCCTTTAATTTTTGGATCCTTGAGAGTTAGTATCATGTCTAACTATTCATATGCATTTCATGTTTTTTCTCATATTTTTTCTCACATAGCAATCACTTTCAATGTGACATTTTTTACAACAAAAATTACACATAACCAAAGAGTTATTTGCAAAACCAGGTTTAATAAATCTTACAAAATTATTTGTACCAGAATTTAATTTCTTCTCATGAGTGCCAAAATGAGTTTTTGTTTCATTTCCTTGAAACAGTTTTATTTTTTATGTTGGAGCAATTCATTTAAATTATTCATTCTTGTTTTCAAATCACCTTGTTCCTTTTTGAACATTTCACAAAACTTTAATTTTTTATCAAACTTATTTTGTAAATCAATCTCATTCTTTTTCAAGAAATCATTTTCAGTTTTTAGCATCTTGTTTTCTTGAATAAGGCACGTATTATCATGAAGAAGAAAACTAATTTTGTGTTTTAATTCCTTGTTTCTAGTATAAGATTCTTTCAAATTATCATGCATCTTCTTCATCTAGGGAGGCAGAATCATCTTCATCTTGAGATGCCTTTAGGGCAATGCTCCTTCTTACTTTCGTATCCTCTTCTTCTTGCACTTTGGACTTAAGGTTCAGTTCATAAGAGGTTAGAGAATTAATAAGAGATTCAATAGACAAGAAATTTAGATCTCTAGCTTCTTCAATGGCAGTCACTTTGCTCTCCCAATCCTTTGATAAAGCATTCAGAATTTTTCTGTTTTTCTCACCTAGAGAGTATTCCTTTTCCAGCACCTCTAAATCCTTAATGAGGTCATTGAATTTACAATACATTTTATCAATGTTTTCATGAGTTTTCATCTTGAATGATTCATACTTGGTAACTGGAATAGACTTCTTTTGTTCTCTCACATTCTTACTTCCTTCATAGACTTCCCTGAGTTTGTCCCAGATTTCTTTAGCGGACTTACACCTTTTGATCCTAATGGATTCATTTGAATCTAAGCACAATATAACGCATTCATGGCTTTCACATTTAAGGTGAGATGAGATCTATCCATAGCAATCAGTTCATTTCTAGTTTTTGGTCTAAATCTATGAGTATTTTCATCTATAAAAGAGGCATTATATGGATCTTCACTAATAATAAATCACAATTCAATATCAATTGATTGCAAAAATATAATCATTTTTTCTTTCCAACTCACATAATTTGACCCATTAAAAATGGGTGGTCTAATCACAGAATGTCCTTCAAAAAACATGCAATTATTGATTGTCATTATTACTCCTAAGCCGGTTGAGTTTAATCTCAATGAGACCAAGTTCTGATACCAATTGAAAGGATCGAAGACAACCTAAGAGGGTGTGAGGACTCGCAAATTCCTTACATATTTCTCAAAAATTCCCTTTATTTGAAAATTATTTGGAAATTATTATTTCATGTTATCCATAGTTCAATCACCCTAGAAAAGTGCCAATGACCATAGGAAATTAGGGTTTTCCTATTCGTTTTCAATTTAAGGTGAAATCGGATTTTTTCGTGTAACCGCAGTATAATTATCCGGTACCGAGTAAGGATCAAATTTGGTGCTTAAGAGTGACTTTTAAGTGAGAAATAATATGTGATTAGAAGCAATGATAAAAAGTTAGTGAATTGGAAGAAAAAAACCCTAGTACGTGCGATTTAAGAGAAAACGCGTCACACCGACGTGTACCGTGCACTACCGATTGAACCACCACTTGACCACCACTTTCTTGCCATACAAGTTTATTACTAATGGAGCAAAATATCTCCTCTCTCATGATGACATCTTGGCCGAAATTAAAGGGCTAAAATGCAAGAAAGGAAAGAGAAAATTTTGTGGTGGAAATCAAGCCAAGTGTTGGCTAAACTTGTGGACACAATTGGTTCTAATCTTCTTGTCTTCTTATAAGACCAATTAACCTACATTCTTCCCCAATTTTCTGCTGCATAGCTGGGCTAGGAGAGAGAGGAAAGGGAGAGCAAGAGAAAACAAAATTTCTTCTTGATTTGCACCATCCAAGTGCAAGAAACAAATTCTAAACCGATTAAAGTGTGAATTGTGATCTTGGGAAGCTAGGGAAGCTAAAATTTTCAAGAGGAAATGAAGTGGTACTCTTGCAAGCTTTGTTTTGAGGTATGTGCTGTCTATACTTGCTATATGGATGATCTATGTTGTATCTAAGCTTAGATAAGTGGTTGTAGTGATGATGGGAGCAAGAAATCAAGAAAGGTTCCATTAACAATAAAAAATTCCAGATTTCTGGAAATTTCTTTCCCCTTTCTGTCCGGTTTTGTTTCTTCCTGTTAGAGGCCGAATTGGCCTTAGGTCAAAACATGAAAGTTGTAGAGAATGGTATTTTATAGTTGCCCACAAAATTTCAGCTCAATCGGAGCAACGTAACTTGTGAAAAGATGAAAATACCCTCACTGATCTAGGTTACTTTCCGGAATTCCGCGTGGACAGTTCAGTCTCTTTGGTTGTGTTTGATCACTATAATCCGTTCCGATTTAGCCAATTGTCAAAACATGAAAGTTTTATTAGCCTGTATTACCTTTTCAACGCCACCAAGAACGTCTTAAACGGACCTCGGTAGACTGGGATATGGTCATTTGAATGCAGTGCGGTTAATTAACCGACTAGTTGGATTTTGAATCTGTAAAGTGGGAATTTGACTAGATTGCATTGTAAATCTGACTGAGTCATCTTCATCAGAATTGTATACATTTGTCTTAGTTTTCATATGGCTTTGAAATTACTGGATTTGGAGTTATGTGTGCTGAGATCAGAGTGGATGAATCAAGACTACCACAGTAAACCTTGAACTAGAAAATCTGGGATCATTTTGATAAATTCGACCTAGATACAGGGTAAACTGGACTGAGTGGCCTTCTTCAACATTGTAGCCCTATGTCTTAGCTTCAAAACGGCATAAGTTTCATCCCAATCCGATAAGTGTAACTCCGGTTGTGACCGTTATACATGAACCCGTCAAAACTGTCTTTTGTCAAATTGTATTTCCGCACTTGTTATTACTTTAATTTTTGTTCTTATATTGTCTTGAGCCTATGAAATGGCTATTATGATGAGTTTGTGGTGTACATGACTTTGGGATTGGCTGAGAAAAATCATGAAGCCATAAATGGCTGGAAAATTAGGTAAACACAAAAGGCATGCTGCCCAAATTTTCGCCCGAAAGCTAAGTTCTATTTGAACTTGTATAATACTATGACCGTTTTTCCATCTTAAAAACATGATTCTTCTTCAATTGGAAACTCCAAATGTTTACTTACTCTTACCAAATAAAGAGGAGTGGTTTAGGATTTTTTTGAGTATTTTGTCCTCTCTTTTTCATGAATTTCATTAAGACAATTAGTCTATAATATCTACTTGAAAATGAGATAAGTTTCAACCATATAAACAATTCCGAAAACGGTATTTCTTAGTCTATCTAGTTGGATTTTGACTTGTCTTTAGTTCAAGTGTTTCCATTAGAAAATTTTATAACCCTTTTGAGTTTGGTTTTACGTATGGTCTAGGAAACCCTAGTTATTTTTGTCCACAGGTCCAAATGTCCTCGTTCCACTTTAAAGTCTTTTATACGTTCTGCTCATCATTTGTCGAGCTTCTTTGATTGCACCTAATTGTTTGTGATAAATGAGTGGTAATATTCTTTTCATTTAATTTTAGGTTTTCTGAGTGACTAAAGATAATATCCGGAAGGATATTTTGCACGTTGTTGTGCGTAAATAGGTGAGTGTTCTATATAGTTTTTGTTTCTATGACTATGTGGATTGTTGTGACTATGTGGTTATTTGTGAATATTTGATTAAATGTTAATTGTTTTCTATGATTTCTAAAATGAACTTTTGCTAGGCGAGTGTGTACTTTATCGCACTCGACCTAAATAAATATGAAATTTTCGGTGATTAAATGTTGAAATACTAGTTGCGCATGAATGTAAGTCTTTTTGGCTGAATGGGGCCCTTGCCCTTGTTACCGATCGACTCGAGCCAGAAGCGGAATCGGTCGGGCGATATGGTGACCTGGGTGAATTTGGTATACTCGAGTATTACCTTGTAGTCTGGCTAACGTCCGGATGGGTGGAGTCCGGCCAACGTCCAGATGGGTGGAGTCCGGCCAACGTCCGGAAAGGGATGAATGAACGAACGCAGGCACGAGGGTTTTACTTCTCAAAAAGGAAATTCTCAAATCATTGGAGGAATAAGGGGAAATGTCATGGGAACGAACGAACGAACAAATAACTCCTTGTGAGCCTGTAACCTTTTAATGAATGTATTATCATTGCTTTATATTGGACATGTTTTCTGGATTAAATGTTATTACATGACTAATGTTCCTTGTTTAATTACTTGTTTATATATATAGAACCTCACTAGGCTTTTTAGCTCATACCACGTAAATTGTTTTCCTTAGCAGGGGAAGGCGAGCAAGGACGAGAGTTCTGTATAGTCTAATTGATCTAGTTCTTTGGCCTTGCAATGGTTCTCGCCCTAGTGCTTGGCACGGGCTGGTTGTATGAGGAATGAGAACCCTCGTATATTCGATGTTTGTACTTGAATGGTAAACACTTTGAAGACTTCTGGTGTGTAGAAGTTTCTTATCTTTTACTTGAGCATCTATTGTCTATGGATGTATATACATGATACGAGTGAGTGAGTCCTGGCGAGAGTTGGGCAGGCGACCCGCCGAACTCTTTGGTACGCCCTAGGGTGAGGTGGGGCCGTCACAGGTGGTATCAGAGCTTAGGTTTCAGATCTTTGTAGTGTATCCTAGGCTGATGTTTAGGATGCCAAACTGTGGAACTGGCTTGAAAGTTAAATGATTGCTTGTAGCGATGTAATTTAGAACCACTTCACGTGGTCTCTACAAAGGAGCAAGATAGGACCAAGTGGTGTTATGGTCCTTATCATATGGATGAGAAAAAGGGTTAAGTGCTCTTCTAGAGTGAAGCTGCGGATCATAGATGTGATAGGTATAAAAACCTTTATCTTGATGCTTGGAGAAAATTTGATATGTATGTTGGGTAGGAATCTCGAATTTGGTGATATACTCTTGGGACCGGCCGGCTTGAGTTGTGAATTACCTTATTTCGGATTCTCGTGCCCGAGTACTCCAGAGTTGAGGCGATGCTAGCTACTAGGTACTTGAGACTTGTATTTTGGAACATGAACAGGCTTTGTCCGACTAAAATGAATATAAGAAATCTACGGACATCTAGTGACTAGGAAGTGACGTGAGAGACCGGACAGGGTCATCTTAGCTGAGTCTGGAAAATATTGTAACCCAAAAGATCCTTGTGGTGAGATTGAAATGATTCTTAGTATGTGATCAACTTTCGAGAGCTATTTTTGATCTGATTAATGCAAATTGGAATTTCGAGGTCGAAATTCTTTTAAGGGGGAGAGAGTGTGAGGACTCGCAAATTCCTTACATATTTCTCAAAAATTCCCTTTTATTTGAAAATTATTTGGAAATTATTATTTCATGTTATCCATAGTTCAATCACCCTAGAAAAGTGCCAATGACCATAGGAAATTAGGGTTTTCCTATTCGTTTTCAATTTAAGGTGAAATCGGATTTTTTCGTGTAACCGCAGTATAATTATCCGGTACCGAGTAAGGATCAAATTTGGTGCTTAAGAGTGACTTTTAAGTGAGAAATAATATGTGATTAGAAGCAATGATAAAAAGTTAGTGAATTGGAAGAAAAAAACCCTAGTACGTGCGATTTAAGAGAAAACGCGTCACACCGACGTGTACCGTGCACTACCGATTGAACCACCACTTGACCACCACTTTCTTGCCATACAAGTTTATTACTAATGGAGCAAAATATCTCCTCTCTCATGATGACATCTTGGCCGAAATTAAAGGGCTAAAATGCAAGAAAGGAAAGAGAAAATTTTGTGGTGGAAATCAAGCCAAGTGTTGGCTAAACTTGTGGACACAATTTGTTCTAATCTTCTTGTCTTCTTATAAGACCAATTAAGCTTCATTCTTCCCCAATTTTCTGCTGCATAGCTGGGCTAGGAGAGAGAGGAAAGGGAGAGCAAGAGAAAACAAAATTTCTTCTTGATTTGCACCATCCAAGTGCAAGAAACAAATTCTAAACCGATTAAAGTGTGAATTGTGATCTTGGGAAGCTAGGGAAGCTAAAATTTTCAAGAGGAAATGAAGTGGTACTCTTGCAAGCTTTGTTTTGAGGTATGTGCTGTCTATACTTGCTATATGGATGATCTATGTTGTATCTAAGCTTAGATAAGTGGTTGTAGTGATGATGGGAGCAAGAAATCAAGAAAGGTTCCATTAACAATAAAAAATTCCAGATTTCTGGAAATTTCTTTCCCCTTTCTGTCCGGTTTTGTTTCTTCCTGTTAGAGGCCGAATTGGCCTTAGGTCAAAACATGAAAGTTGTAGAGAATGGTATTTTATAGTTTCCCACAAAATTTCAGCTCAATCGGAGCAACGTAACTTGTTAAAAGATGAAAATACCCTCACTGATCTAGGTTACTTTCCGGAATTCCGCGTGGACAGTTCAGTCTCTTTGGTTGTGTTTGATCACTATAATCCGTTCCGATTTAGCCAATTGTCAAAACATGAAAGTTTTATTACCCTGTATTACCTTTTCAACGCCACCAAGAACGTCTTAAACGGACCTCGGTAGACTGGGATATGGTCATTTGAATGCAGTGCGGTTAATTAACCGACTAGTTGGATTTTGAATCTGTAAAGTGGGAATTTGACTAGATTGCATTGTAAATCTGACTGAGTCATCTTCATCAGAATTGTATACATTTGTCTTAGTTTTCATATGGCTTTGAAATTACTGGATTTGGAGTTATGTGTGCTGAGATCAGAGTGGATGAATCAAGACTACCACAGTAAACCTTGAACTAGAAAATCTGGGATCATTTTGATAAATTCGACCTAGATACAGGGTAAACTGGACTGAGTGGCCTTCTTCAACATTGTAGCCCTATGTCTTAGCTTCAAAACGGCATAAGTTTCATCCCAATCCGATAAGTGTAACTCCGGTTGTGACCGTTATACATGAACCCGTCAAAACTGTCTTTTGTCAAATTGTATTTCCGCACTTGTTATTACTTTAATTTTTGTTCTTATATTGTCTTGAGCCTATGAAATGGCTATTATGATGAGTTTGTGGTGTACATGACTTTGGGATTGGCTGAGAAAAATCATGAAGCCATAAATGGCTGGAAAATTAGGTAAACACAAAAGGCATGCTGCCCAAATTTTCGCCCGAAAGCTAAGTTCTATTTGAACTTGTATAATACTATGACCGTTTTTCCATCTTAAAAACATGATCCTTCTTCAATTGGAAACTCCAAATGTTTACTTACTCTTACCAAATAAAGAGGAGTGGTTTAGGATTTTCTTGAGTATTTTGTCCTCTCTTTTTCATGAATTTCATTAAGACAATTAGTCTATAATATCTACTTGAAAATGAGATAAGTTTCAACCATATAAACGATTCCGAAAACGGTATTTCTTAGTCTATCTAGTTGGATTTTGACTTGTCTTTAGTTCAAGTGTTTCCATTAGAAAATTTTATAACCCTTTTGAGTTTGGTTTTACGTATGGTCTAGGAAACCCTAGTTATTTTTGTCCACAGGTCCAAATGTGCTCGTTCCACTTTAAAGTCTTTTATACGTTCTACTCATCATTTGTCGAGCTTCTTTGATTGCACCTAATTGTTTGTGATAAATGAGTGGTAATATTCTTTTCATTTAATTTTAGGTTTTCTCAGTGACTAAAGATAATATCCGGAAGGATATTTTGCACGTTGTTGTGCGTAAATAGGTGAGTGTTCTATATACTTTTTGTTTCTATGACTATGTGGATTGTTGTGACTATGTGGTTATTTGTGAATATTTGATTAAATGTTAATTGTTTTCTATGATTTCTAAAATGAACTTTTGCTAGGCGAGTGTGTACTTTATTGCACTCGACCTAAATAAATATGAAATTTTCGGTGATTAAATGTTGAAATACTAGTTGCGCATGAATGTAAGCCTTTTTGGTTGAACGGGGCCCTTGCCCTTGTTACCGATCGACTCGAGCCAGAAGCGGACTCGGTCGGGCGATATGGTGACCTGGGTGAATTTGGTTTACTCGAGTATTACCTTGTAGTCCGGCCAACGTCCGGATGGGTGGAGTCCGGCCAACGTCCGGAAAGGGATGAATGAACGAACGCAGGCACGAGGGTTTTACTTCTCAAAAAGGAAATTCTCAAATCATTGGAGGAATAAGGGGAAATGTCAAGAGAACGAACGAACGAACAAATAACTCCTTGTGAGCCTGTAACCTTTTAATGAATGTATTATCATTGCTTTATATTGGACATGTTTTCTGGATTAAATGTTATTACATGACTAATGTTCCTTGTTTAATTACTTGTTTATATATATAGAACCTCACTAGGCTTTTTAGCTCATACCACGTAAATTGTTTTCCTTAGCAGGGGAAGGCGAGCAAGGACGAGAGTTCTGTATAGTCTAATTGATCTAGTTCTTTGGCCTTGCAATGGTTCTCGCCCTAGTGCTTGGCACGGGCTGGTTGTATGAGGAATGAGAACCCTCGTATATTCGATGTTTGTACTTGAATGGTAAACACTTTGAAGACTTCTGGTGTGTAGAAGTTTCTTATCTTTTACTTGAGCATCTATTGTCTATGGATGTATATACATGATACGAGTGAGTGAGTCCTGGCGAGAGATGGGCAGGCGACCCGCCGAACTCTTTGGTACGCCCTAGGGTGAGGTGGGGCCGTCACAGGTGGTATCAGAGCTTAGGCTTCAGATCTTTGTAGTGTATCCTAGGCTGATGTTTAGGATGCCAAACTGTGGAACTGGCTTGAAAGTTAAATGATTGCTTGTAGCGATGTAATTTAGAACCACTTCACGTGGTCTCTACAAAGGAGCAAGATAGGACCAAGTGGTGTTATGGTCCTTATCATATGGATGAGAAAAAGGGTTAAGTGCTCTTCTAGAGTGAAGCTGCGGATCATAGATGTGATAGGTATAAAAACCTTTATCTTGATGCTTGGAGAAAATTTGATATGTATGTTGGGTAGGAATCTCGAATTTGGTGATATACTCTTGGGACCGGCCGGCTTGAGTTGTGAATTACCTTATTTCGGATTCTCGTGCCCGAGTACTCCAGAGTTGAGGCGATGCTAGCTACTAGGTACTTGAGACTTGTATTTTGGAACATGAACAGGCTTTGTCCGACTAAAATGAATATAAGAAATCTACGGACATCTAGTGACTAGGAAGTGACGTGAGAGACCGGACAGGGTCATCTTAGCTGAGTCTGGAAAATATTGTAACCCAAAAGATCCTTGTGGTGAGATTGAAATGATTCTTAGTATGTGATCAACTTTCGAGAGCTATTTTTGATCTGATTAATGCAAATTGGAATTTCGAGGTCGAAATTCTTTTAAGGGGGAGAGAGTGTGAGGACTCGCAAATTCCTTACATATTTCTCAAAAATTCCCTTTTATTTGAAAATTATTTGGAAATTATTATTTCATGTTATCCATAGTTCAATCACCCTAGAAAAGTGCCAATGACCATAGGAAATTAGGGTTTTCCTATTCGTTTTCAATTTAAGGTGAAATCGGATTTTTTCGTGTAACCGCAGTATAATTATCCGGTACCGAGTAAGGATCAAATTTGGTGCTTAAGAGTGACTTTTAAGTGAGAAATAATATGTGATTAGAAGCAATGATAAAAAGTTAGTGAATTGGAAGAAAAAAACCCTAGTACGTGCGATTTAAGAGAAAACGCGTCACACCGACGTGTACCGTGCACTACCGATTGAACCACCACTTGACCACCACTTTCTTGCCATACAAGTTTATTACTAATGGAGCAAAATATCTCCTCTCTCATGATGACATCTTGGCCGAAATTAAAGGGCTAAAATGCAAGAAAGGAAAGAGAAAATTTTGTGGTGGAAATCAAGCCAAGTGTTGGCTAAACTTGTGGACACAATTTGTTCTAATCTTCTTGTCTTCTTATAAGACCAATTAAGCTTCATTCTTCCCCAATTTTCTGCTGCATAGCTGGGCTAGGAGAGAGAGGAAAGGGAGAGCAAGAGAAAACAAAATTTCTTCTTGATTTGCACCATCCAAGTGCAAGAAACAAATTCTAAACCGATTAAAGTGTGAATTGTGATCTTGGGAAGCTAGGGAAGCTAAAATTTTCAAGAGGAAATGAAGTGGTACTCTTGCAAGCTTTGTTTTGAGGTATGTGCTGTCTATACTTGCTATATGGATGATCTATGTTGTATCTAAGCTTAGATAAGTGGTTGTAGTGATGATGGGAGCAAGAAATCAAGAAAGGTTCCATTAACAATAAAAAATTCCAGATTTCTGGAAATTTCTTTCCCCTTTCTGTCCGGTTTTGTTTCTTCCTGTTAGAGGCCGAATTGGCCTTAGGTCAAAACATGAAAGTTGTAGAGAATGGTATTTTATAGTTGCCCACAAAATTTCAGCTCAATCGGAGCAACGTAACTTGTGAAAAGATGAA
The DNA here is from genome assembly GCF_036785885.1 of Coffea arabica. Taxonomy (NCBI): domain Eukaryota; kingdom Viridiplantae; phylum Streptophyta; class Magnoliopsida; order Gentianales; family Rubiaceae; genus Coffea; species Coffea arabica. Next base: position 12,003,330 of record NC_092330.1, on the reverse strand, counting down.
AATACCCTCACTGATCTAGGTTACTTTCCGGAATTCCGCGTGGACAGTTCAGTCTCTTTGGTTGTGTTTGATCACTATAATCCGTTCCGATTTAGCCAATTGTCAAAACATGAAAGTTTTATTACCCTGTATTACCTTTTCAACGCCACCAAGAACGTCTTAAACGGACCTCGGTAGACTGGGATATGGTCATTTGAATGCAGTGCGGTTAATTAACCGACTAGTTGGATTTTGAATCTGTAAAGTGGGAATTTGACTAGATTGCATTGTAAATCTGACTGAGTCATCTTCATCAGAATTGTATACATTTGTCTTAGTTTTCATATGGCTTTGAAATTACTGGATTTGGAGTTATGTGTGCTGAGATCAGAGTGGATGAATCAAGACTACCACAGTAAACCTTGAACTAGAAAATCTGGGATCATTTTGATAAATTCGACCTAGATACAGGGTAAACTGGACTGAGTGGCCTTCTTCAACATTGTAGCCCTATGTCTTAGCTTCAAAACGGCATAAGTTTCATCCCAATCCGATAAGTGTAACTCCGGTTGTGACCGTTATACATGAACCCGTCAAAACTGTCTTTTGTCAAATTGTATTTCCGCACTTGTTATTACTTTAATTTTTGTTCTTATATTGTCTTGAGCCTATGAAATGGCTATTATGATGAGTTTGTGGTGTACATGACTTTGGGATTGGCTGAGAAAAATCATGAAGCCATAAATGGCTGGAAAATTAGGTAAACACAAAAGGCATGCTGCCCAAATTTTCGCCCGAAAGCTAAGTTCTATTTGAACTTGTATAATACTATGACCGTTTTTCCATCTTAAAAACATGATCCTTCTTCAATTGGAAACTCCAAATGTTTACTTACTCTTACCAAATAAAGAGGAGTGGTTTAGGATTTTCTTGAGTATTTTGTCCTCTCTTTTTCATGAATTTCATTAAGACAATTAGTCTATAATATCTACTTGAAAATGAGATAAGTTTCAACCATATAAACGATTCCGAAAACGGTATTTCTTAGTCTATCTAGTTGGATTTTGACTTGTCTTTAGTTCAAGTGTTTCCATTAGAAAATTTTATAACCCTTTTGAGTTTGGTTTTACGTATGGTCTAGGAAACCCTAGTTATTTTTGTCCACAGGTCCAAATGTGCTCGTTCCACTTTAAAGTCTTTTATACGTTCTACTCATCATTTGTCGAGCTTCTTTGATTGCACCTAATTGTTTGTGATAAATGAGTGGTAATATTCTTTTCATTTAATTTTAGGTTTTCTCAGTGACTAAAGATAATATCCGGAAGGATATTTTGCACGTTGTTGTGCGTAAATAGGTGAGTGTTCTATATACTTTTTGTTTCTATGACTATGTGGATTGTTGTGACTATGTGGTTATTTGTGAATATTTGATTAAATGTTAATTGTTTTCTATGATTTCTAAAATGAACTTTTGCTAGGCGAGTGTGTACTTTATTGCACTCGACCTAAATAAATATGAAATTTTCGGTGATTAAATGTTGAAATACTAGTTGCGCATGAATGTAAGCCTTTTTGGTTGAACGGGGCCCTTGCCCTTGTTACCGATCGACTCGAGCCAGAAGCGGACTCGGTCGGGCGATATGGTGACCTGGGTGAATTTGGTTTACTCGAGTATTACCTTGTAGTCCGGCCAACGTCCGGATGGGTGGAGTCCGGCCAACGTCCGGAAAGGGATGAATGAACGAACGCAGGCACGAGGGTTTTACTTCTCAAAAAGGAAATTCTCAAATCATTGGAGGAATAAGGGGAAATGTCAAGAGAACGAACGAACGAACAAATAGCTCCTTGTGAGCCTGTATCCTTTTAATGAATGTATTGTCATTGCTTTATATTGGACATGTTTTCTGGATTAAATGTTATTACATGACTAATGTTCCTTGTTTAATTACTTGTTTATATATATAGAACCTCACTGGGTTTTTTAGCTCATACCACGTAAATTGTTTTCCTTAGCAGGGGAAGGCGAGCAAGGACGAGAGTTCTGTATAGTCTAGTTGATCTAGTTCTTTGGCCTTGCAATGGTTCTCGCCCTAGTGCTTGGCACGGGCTGGTTGTATGAGGAATGAGAACCCTCATATATTCGATGTTTGTACTTGAATGGTAAACACTTTGAAGACTTCTAGTGTGTAGAAGTTTCTTATCTTTTACTTGAGCATCTATTGTCGATGGATGTATATACATGATACGAGTGAGTGAGTCCTGGCGAGAGTTGGGCAGGCGACCCGCCGAACTCTTTGGTACGCCCTAGGGTGAGGTGGGGCCGTCACAGAGGGGGTGACTTAGATTGATTAAAAATCTAATTAAGTTATGGACACTTTTTGTTCAATATGAAATTTACCCTCTTTTCTAAATGATCACACAATGAATCAATTAATGAATGAACAAAATCACTTGAGAGAAGTAGAAGAGATAAGCAATGTAAAGATCACAAACATAACAATATGTAAATAAAAAGGAAAAAATTGTAAACCAATTAACTACCCAACTCCTCTTGAGTTTGTAGATTAATTCAAACAAGTTTCTTCAAGTTGATGAATTACAATCACTCTTGTGTACAAAGGAAGGTTCACCTCCTCCTTGCCCCGAACTCCACTCGGTCAAGGTAGGAAATTTTACTATCCCTCAAGACAACCCTTACAGAACTACACTCATGAAGTATTCACTTACAAATAAAAAGTTTACAATGAACCTCACACCACTACGATTACAAATCTTCCTTGGAGAGTGTTTTCTCACTAAAGCTATTCTAGATTTTTTGTATCTTCAGTGTGCAATAGTTATTTGATGTTTTTGATCATACTCTATTTATAGGAAACCAAAAAAGTGTTTCATTAAGTTTCCAGCGGATAGAAAGTAGCTGAAGAGTCAACTAGCCGTTAGAGTATCGGACGTCCGGTAGTCTGGTTTCTTGCATCCGACAGCAGGCAGTGAGTTTGAAAAATCTTCTTCAATTCTATCGGACATTCGGTGCTTGCGTCCGAAAGCAGACAATGAGTTAGAAGGAATAACTCATTTCTATCAGACGTCCGGTATTGTCTTTGTGAGCGTCCGGCAGCTTTCGTCGAATTTGAACGATCCTATCGGACGTCCGATACTTGCGTCTGATCGAGGTCAGTGAGTTAGGGGGAATGTCTTATTTCCTTCAAACGTCCGGTGGTGGAGTTCTTCATGCGTCCGAAGTTGCACAATGATTATCGGACGTCTAAACCAAGTATCCGACAGCTTTCAGCAGCCTTTGTCCCTTTCATTTGCACTTGATATTTGAATCTGATTTGCTTCATAACTGAAAATATTTTTTGAAGAGATATTAGTATTATCCATTATTTTATAAATATCAAAAGATAGCGATCAAGATCAACAAAGGGGGGGAGAGTGTGAGAACCTGAAAATTTTTATATTTTCTAGACATTAATTAATTTTCTTGTCTACAATTTTATACTTTTCTTCAATATATTAACTTTATATACATTTTATAAGTGAATATAGTTTTTCAAATCATTTTCCTCGTATGAGTTGGTTCATGTTAAGTTTGAAGTGTATTATAGACGTGGGACCCGCTAGTGCGGTAAGTGCGATAAAATTTTGATGACAAGGTGATTTTTGTGTAAAGAGATATTATTTTACAAGGTGATAGGAGATAATTAGTGGTTAACTAGATAGATGAACCATTGGTAGATCAAAGGATGAGATTAAACTTAAGAAAGGCTAAGTGTCATGATGCCATTGGATGTTGAACTTTTGACCAAGACCTTCTTACTTTACTAAAACCAAAATTTGACCAAAATTCCTCTCATTTTTCTTCATGCTTGGCCGGCCATTTGAGAGAAAAACCAAGAGAGGAAAACTTCATTTCCAACTTCCAAAATTACTTGAATCTTGAGTTTTGGCTAACAACTTTGCAAACCACTCCATACAAGCATTCATTAAGGGAGAGGAGAGGTGTTGGTGGAGTTAATTTGGGAGGAAGAAGCCTAAACTACCATTTTTCTTGAGGTTACAAGGTAAATTTGTTAAGAAATCCCTCTTTACATCTAAAACTAGGATATTTGTGGTTTAGGGTTACAATATTTGTGATTTTATGAGAAATATTATGGTTTGAGGTGATGATATAGAAATTTCCAGTTTTTATGATGTAATTTCTGCTCACATGTAATGATTGAGGGTTGGCCATGTTTTGCTAGTTTGCTATATGAAAGATTGAAGGATTATGGAGTAGATTAACTTGTCTAAAGAAATTTCCAGCTTATGTACTTAAATTTCAAATTTAGGGTTTCGAATTTGGCCTTGAAGATGGTTGATATTGGAGCTATTAATTGGCTTTATATTAAGGGTGTTATGGCCCTAAAAAAGTGTGTTTAATGACTTGTAAGTTGTATTCGCAATTGAGATGAAATTGGAGGTTGTTGTAGGAGGGAAAAATAGAGATTTTAGAGGGAGGTGCTGTTGAACTTTTTCTGCAGGAACCATTGAGCAATCTTGGAAAATCTGCTATATCTTGATGTAGAAAAGTCGAAATCGAGTTCTGTTTGTTATGTTTGAAACTAGATTCAGAATAGTTTCTACCATCGAAATCATGATTTTTCTTAATTCCTATGAATATCTGTGATTTTTCAAAATTAACTGAAATTGCATACCTGTTCTGTCTTTTGCTGGATGAAGCGATAACTTGATGATCGAATATGACTAGTGTTTTGAATCTTACCATAGTGTCTTCTGGAAAATTGTAAATTTTTGAATCTATTTTCCAATGGTATAAATTATATCAATTTTGGACTTAAGAAACTTGAGATATGATTTTTCAAATAGTGTTGCGCAAAACTGAAAAATTTTGTTTTCCTAGAACTGGTCTTACTTTCATTTTCCACTTCAAATTTGGAAACGGTAAACCATTGTAGGTAGCGTTTTGGGAAGAGGTGAAGGGTTTTGAGGTCGTTCTTGTCCCTAGGACCAACTATTACCTTTTTCACTCAAAAGTCACATTTTATCTCTTTGCATTTGTAGTTCATTTGAATAGGCATATGACTCGTAGTCGAGCATCACTTGTACATTTTGTTTACTAGGTTTTGGATATGAAAATCTCAATTGTTTTACCTTGGTTACTTTTAGGGTTTCACGGTGATCAAAACCCTACTTTGGGTGAAAACTTGTGAAGTTATCTTTGCTTGAATTGGAGAGTGTACCACTCCCCTGAATTGTTGCTTAATTGGGTCATCTGTACTTGAAATCTGTGACATGAATGACTATGAACTCTGTTTATTCTAAATAAGATGAGAGTGTACTTTATCACACTCGTTCTCTAGCCTGTGTAACTGTTTACTGTATAAACTGGAATCTGTTACTTGTACCTGTTATGAGCTTGAATCAGTTACCTACGCCTGTTATAATGTCATTTGGAAGTGTATCCAACGACCTTCCTGTCAAACCTGAACTCAACCTCATAGGGAGTTAATTGAATCGAGCCAGCAAGGGCTTGGTCGAGAAAATTGACAATCCATGGGTGCCTGTTCCTAGGGAATCTATGGGTATTGGAGACTCTAGATTTTCAGTATGCTCAAGTATTACCATTCTTGTTCCTGTTGAGTTGTTTAGGCCCAGTGGGGTATGTTTGGTGGACGGAATTTGGTATTAAGTGGTGCTCTACTGAACTAGTTACTTTACTTGAAAGTTGACAGAGTGTCAGCTACTGCTTGATCAAGATATGGTACTGCAATGGGAATCTGGCTCCTGAGAGCCACCTGTATCCTTTCTATTTGAATCACTGTGTTTAACTGCTTTACTTTATATCTAGTATGTGTATCTAACTGATTAAACGTGAAATGCCATGATTCTTGACTACTAGTATTTTGGTACCTCATTGAGCATAAGGTCACTCCTTTCCCATTATCTTTGTTTTCCTTACAGGGGAAAACTGTGAAATCATGATTTTTGGAAAAAGGGTCGAGCTAGTGTAAACGTTCTTTTGTTAAGCTCCTTTGTAATTGAAAAATCCTAATTGTATTTTGATTTAGTATCACACTTTGACTTGTAAATTTCCAACGTGTGTTTAAAAGTGTTTATTCATGTCTCTCTCGTGTATTTGTTGGTGAATGTACTTTTGATGGGTGTACTTGAACTTTACTTGTATCCGTTGGGGATTCAAACGAGTGTAGGATTTGATTGAGAAAAGAAAAATTTTGGCCGGAAACTATTCACCAAATCCGGCCGTATATCCGACCAATTCCTAGCGGGATACTTGGCCAGATTGGCAGAGGAAATTGAAAAAAAAATTTGGTTTCACTACTACCTTGAATCCGGCTGTGAATCCGGCCAGATATCCGGTCAACTTCTGGCTGGATTGTGACGTGGACCACTTTTTGTTTTGTTTTTGGTTCTGTCTTCCTTTTCATTGAAGTGTTTACTCGATGTCCCATTTCACCATATGGTTTGGTAAGTTATATTTTGACATGGTGGTCTCCGATTGTTTATTTTCTTTTGGTTTTTTTCGTTCGTTATTCAGGGTTTGTGTGATTTGTTTCCGTAGTCCCGGCGAGAGTTGGACAGGTGGTCCGCCGAACCCTTTGGTTCGCCTTAGGGGAAGGGAGGCTGTCACAAGGATTATTACACTAGTACAACAAACAAGAGAGAAAAGTAGTAGTGCACCTCACTGTTTGAAAACTATTCGAAGTTGACTTTTGCAAAGCTTCTTTGCCACAATTTCTTCAAGCTTCCAAGGCAAGATTGAACACTCAATACCCATCTCTCTCTCACCTCTCTCTCGGCTGACTCTCTCAAGGATGGAGGAAGAAAAACTCCATTTCCATCTAGCTTCATTTCTCTCATAAATCTTCCACCAAATCACATACTACTTGGAGATTAGTTCTAGCTTGGAGAAAGGCATCATCTTGTGGACTTTTTTTGTGGAGAGTTTTGGTGAAAAATTCTGATTTCATCTAGGGTTCAAGAGATAGCCTTCATATCCTTTAAATCTTTCCATTTAATCAAAGTTTAGTGGTTAGATTTCATGGGTTTACAACCCTAAGCAAGAAAATAGGTTAGAGGAGTTGAGGAAATCATTTATCTTGCTTTAATCTCTAAGCTAGCGGTCTTGAGGTGGATTATAGGTAGCTGCCTTGAGGATCTGTTGCTTGGTTAATGTCATTTATGTGTTATACGAAAGGTTTACGGTTAGAAAATAGAGAGAAAGTTGGAAAATTTTTGGTTAGTGAGCTGGCCGAAATTCTGGTCATGTTGCTCTATTTTAATTTGAAATTTTGATACTTGTTTGGTTGTGAAATTGATGGTTATATATTGTATATTGTGTGTAGAATGTGCCTTTCAAAAATCGTTTCATTTGGTTGCATAAACTTGAGCTTTGGCAAGAATCAAATCTGAAAAAACACATAGCAGAGGTCTCGGACAGTGCTACTTTGTTCGAACATAACTTTTTACACAAAAGTTGAAATTGAATGCCGTTAGTGGCATTCGAAACTAGACATTCATAGCTTTCCAACGGTATGAAAATCACCTGCTAGTTCGAATTGAGTGAACCGTAGTGATTCAGAAACTTTGACTCTCCTGTTGTGACTGTCTGTCCGAGAGGAATGGAAAAGCTGCATATTGTGGCTTGATTTTCTCTCACTTGTGAACTGATTTTGAAAATGACTCTTTCTGATGAAATGTATCATTTTAAACCTATATTACAATGCCATAAACCATTCTTAATTTGAACTTGTATTGAGCGAGATGTGGTCTGATTTCGAAAGTGCAACAAAGCTAGCAACTGGAAAGTTTTTCCCTTCTTGCTAGCCGAATGGTCAGGGTTATTTTGGGATGTTTTGTTTCAAAAATTTTGATGTCAATTACCCATAAATTGCTTATTAAATGCTTCTGGAACCTTGGTTTAAAAAATGGAGTGAATTGGGATTGATTTCATTGGACAAAAACCTTTGGAAAGAAAGAAAGAGTGGGTTGGCAGATTTGCTTTGAAAAATTCACAAAAGTTAGTTATTTTGTTAACCGCCTTCTCACGTGATTTTTGCCTATAATTTGATAGACAAGTAGTCCTCATATGGAAGTCTATGTGTACCAAATTTGGTGTAATTTCAAAACCATTGCGATATCCAAATGATGCCCCAAATATTGCTCTTCAAATCTGGAAATTTACCGATCAGTTTGCAGCCGACTTTGAACTGTTATATCTTGATACTCAAAACTTCAAATTTAGTTTTGTTTGTTGTGTTTGAAACCTTGTTTGGAACTCTTATTATGTTACAAATTTCAAGAGCTGATTCACTTTCTGTGAATTATGCCGAATTTCGAAAAATTACTAGAAAACCAAGACTGCTTCAAATCTGTCTTCTTGGAACTGAAACTGTGAACTGAAAAATGAGTGCTTTCTGTTTAGAATCTTGGAAAAGTGTCTTCTAGGAACTTTTAGTACTTCGAACCTAGTTTCCGATGGTATAAATTTTTCCATTTTTGGACATGCCAAACTCAAATTTGATTTTTCAAAGATTGTCACGCAAATCTGAAATTTTCCAATTTCTTAGGGAATGAGTTTTTAAGAACTTGTTACTTTTTTTTGCACTCGATTTCATGGAAGAGGCAAGTCTCTCTTGGGACTTTAAATCCTCACTTTTGAACCTCGATTTTCAAGAGATTAAAGTTCTCTTTTAAGACATTGATTTAGTCTAAACAAGTGTACATTCTTTCTTGATTGATGTATGGTTGTGAATGATAGAAAATCGTTATTTCTTCAGGCGCTCAAGAGGATCTTCAATAGAATCTCAGAACGGACGCCTAAAATCTTGTTTGATCACTTACTCACTTTTTGACTTGGTGAATGTCAAGTGCATGATTTGTTTTGAAATACGTGAATTGCTTCTTGTTAATCATGTGAATTAGAATTGTCGAGACGAATGTGTACTTTATCACACGTTCTCTTTTAAATGAAATTATGATCGAATTTTACTATGTGAATTGATAATCGACTCGTGTGAAATGATGTGGTTGTGAATCGTATTTGTGATTGTCGATTCGAGCGTTGTCTCATCGACTTATATTCGTATTCAGGGAACGCCCAAACTCGTTGGCTAACTTTGCGAATCGAGCTAGCATGGGCTTGGTCGAGAAGCTTAGTAAACCATGAGCAAATATGAAACTTGATCTATTGGAGAGATCTTGCTTGGCATACTCATGTAGTATTACCACGATATACTCGAGAATATCAAAATCTTGATGAGCGAGCCCGGTAAGAGGGTGTAACGGTGACGGGATTTGAGGAAAGTGGTGTTTCTATGGATTTGATACTTATGTAGTTGACGAAGTGTCAACATGGAATTTGATCAAGACCTTGACTCAGCTACGTGGAATTTAGCTCCTGAGAGCTACAGAATCCTTGAATTGTTTCTGCTTACTTTTCCTACTTGAAATGTTAATTACTCGAACTTTACAGTTTTACTTACTGTATAAATGTTGTTACTACTTGGACTACGTGTTTGCATGTGTGTTTCTTGGCCTCACGAGCATTCACTCACCCCATTTGCTTTGTTTTCCTTAACAAGAGTTGAAATGGAAAGAATTATGGAGAAACCAACTTGCTAGACTTTTGACTAGAGTTTTGAATGTAATTGTTTAGACAACTTTTGGAGGTTGTATATTTTGGAGAATGCTGATGTACTTTTGGTTACTTATGACGTAAGACTTGTATATTTTTAAGGAAGCAACCCTTTCTTTATATTTTTGACTTTTAGTATCGATTGATTATCCATAAATTGAATTCGTCTCGTAGTGAGTCCTAGCGAGATCTGGACAGGCGTCCTACCGATACCCTTTGTTTCACCTTAGGAAGAAGTGGGGGCGTAACAGTTGGTATCAGAACACTAAATTTAGAGATCTATTTGGGAGAGATATTAAAGACTTTACCCTCGAGAATAGGAATGAGATAACTTAGTTATACCTTAAGTAATGTTTGAGCGAGTTAGTGACTTTAACTTTCTAATCCGGAAATTGTGGTCGTTTTGTAAGGATGGAGAATGGTAATGGTCAAGCTAATGGCCAAGTGGAGCCTCTTAGTCCTATTTACTATCGAGCACTTGGTGGAGAAGCTCGTGTTCGATTCTCGCCTTCTTCTAGGTTTCCCTGTTGTCCCTGTAGGGCGACACACGTGTACCCTAATGACCTAATACTATCTATTGACAATAAGCGTCGTCAGTTAGTGAATACCAACAGAGCTCTACTCAAGGAGATTGAGGAGCTGGGTGGCATAGTTGATGCTCAGGGTACTAGGATTGCAAAGTTAGAGGGGACGGTGGTAGACAAGTTGGCTAGGACTGAGACCGCTCATAATGAGCTTCAGAGGGCTAGAACTCGATTGACTAGAATAAGCGAGGAGGTTCGGGATCGGGTTTCTGGGATCTTGGCAGACACCACTATATTGATCGATGAGGTGATGGATGCTGTTCAGAGTCCGATTCAGGAGGGCACTGAGGAGGAGCCTTTCGAGGAGGATCCGAAGGAGGACCCTGAGTTGGAGGTCCCACCTGATAGTCCTATTGAAGATTAGACTAGGAGAGATAAATCTTTTGACTTGTGTAGTTAGGATTAGTTGGGGTGGTGCAAGTTCAAAGGCCATTGTATTTTGCTTGACTGTGTGTGGCCTACTTTTGAGACACCTAAGTCTACTTTTGACGTGCATGACTAATTGCACTTTTGTGGCACATGTGTGCCCTATTTTTGTAAATGCCCCATGATTTGCTAATTGTATGAACTTTAAAGTGTTAATATATGCTAGTTATTGTTATTTCCAATGTTTTCATGTTAACTCTTATTTTAAATATTTTCTCGCGTAATTATTTTATTTCTTGCATTAGACATAACTAGAATTATGGACGAACGAAGGAGTAGTAGAGGTCGTGGGCATGGGGTTAGGCAAACCCAATCTCAAGGGGATGATCGGGGATCGGCAATTGGGCCGACCCAAGGACAAAAAAATGTAGAGGGTAATCAAGTGGCTACTGCCATTAATCGGATGACCGATATCCTAGAACGATTAACAGAGCGATAGGGTCCAGGGCCAATTAACCAACCCGGGGTCCAGGATAGAGGAGACGACAGAGCCTTGGAGAGGTTTTTGAAATTTGCACCACCTAAGTTTATTGGGAAACTCGATCTCGAGTTAGCGGAAAACTGGCTGGAACGAATGGCTAATATTTTCACTGCCTTAGACTATACCGAAAAGAGGCGAATGAACTTTGTTGCCTTTCAGTTTGAGGGTGTTGCATGTGCTTAATGGGACGTGATAAGGGGAAAGTGGGAAAGAGCGCAGACCCCTTGGACTTGGAAAACTTCACGAGGGAGTTCAATGAGAAGTTTCTTCCGTCTCTAATCCAAGAGAAGCAGGAGGACGAATTTATAAAGTTAAGGTAGGGAACTCTTAGCGTGGTCGAGTATGAGAGGAAGTTCACTAAGCTTTCTAATTACGCTCTAAAATTGGTGATTAATGAGCGAAAAAGGATAAGACATTTTGTACAAGGTTTTAATGTGGAGATTCCGGGGGGTTGGCAGCAGCCTAAATCTCTACGTTCACCAAAGCTCTAGAGAAAGCGTAGAAAGTCAAAAGTGTAAGGCTGCAAGTTAGGAATTTTCATACTAAGAAAAGGAACAATCCTAGTTACTCTTCTGGACAAGCCCGTAAAAGTGCCCCACCTTCCAAGATGGGAAGGAGAATGGGAGGAGTAAAGACCGCTGGAGCTCCAAGATGGACTTTATCAAGAGGAGGTTGTAGTGGGCAAGGTCGAGCGAGAGGAACACCTTCTGGTGGTTAGGCCGTAAATCCTCAAATTAGTTGTGGCTACTGTAGTAAGCCCAACCATGTAGAGAATTATTGTTAGAGGAAATTGGGGAAATGCTTGTATTGTAGTAGTACCAAGCACCAGATATCGAAATGCCCAATTGTACCAAAAGAAAGAGGTAGTACCGATACCAAAAGAAGGAGGTAGTACCGATACCAAAAGAAGGAGGCAGTACCCAAAAGCCACAAAAGTCAACCTCTAAACAGACTAGTACTGGAGGGAGTCAACCAAAGGTACCTGCTAGGATTTATGCATTGGACTATCAGCAGATTCCAAATGCTACTGAGGTGGTCGAAGGTACGATCCCTATTTTCCACCATTTATCTAAGGTTTCAATTGATCCGGGTGCAACACACTCTTTTGTGAACCCTAACTTTATAAGTGGAATAGATGTGAAGTCAATTAAATTACTTTATGACTTGGAAGTTAGAACACCTACTGGGGAATAAAGTTTACTTACTAACTTGGTGTGAGATATGGGTTGGAGAATGGAAGTTACTAGCCGATTTGATGGGCTTAACTATTAAGGGGTATGATGTTATTTTAGGAATGGACTGGTTAGCTCGCTACCATGCACAATTGAACTGTAAGATGAAAACGGTAGAGTTGTCCATTCCAAGAGAAGAACCCTAAAATTGGATATAAGGGGTAGATTAGTCTCATCTGCTCTTATTTCAGGAATTCGAGCTAGAAAAATGTTGAGTAAGAGAGTTCAAGAATATTTGGTTTTTCTTATAAATACGTCTAATGATAAAGTGAGATTGGAAAATATGCCTGTAGTGAAGGAGTATCTGGATGTTTTTCCTGAAGAATTAAAATCTTTGCCTCCGAAAAGGGAGATAACTTTTAAGATTGATGTGACTTTGGGGATAGCACCTATCTCTAAAACGCCGTATAGAATGGCTCCAATTGAGTTAATAGAGTTGAAATTGCAATTGCAGGATTTGCTAGAGCGAGGTTTTATCAAAGAAAGTGATTCACCGTGGGGAGCCCCGGTGTTGTTTGTTAAAAAGAAGGATGGGAGTTTAAGATTGTATATAGACTATGGAAACTTGAACGATGTTACTATTAAGAATAAGTACCATTTGCCCCATATTAATGAATTGTTTGATCAATTGCAAGGGGTGGTAGTATTTTCAAAATTGGATCTCGATAGGGTTATTATCAGTTAAGGATTTTGGAGAAAGATATATACCTAAAACAGCCTTTAACTCAAGGTACGGACACTTTGAGTTCACAGTAATGTCGTTTGGATTGACTAATGCACTTGCGACTTTTATGAATTTAATGCACAGAATCTTTAAACCTTATTTAGATCAGTTTATGGTAGTGTTCATCGATGATATACTGGTGTACTCTAAAATTTTGGAGGATCATGGAAACATTTGAGAATTATTTTGCAAACTTTGAGGGAACGTCAGTTATATGCTAAGTTTAGCAAATGTGAATTTTGGTTGAAAGAAGTGACTTTCTTAAGTCATATAATTTTTAAGGATGGAATCAAGGTGGACCCAGCCAAAGTTGAAGCGGTTTCTAAGTAGAAGCAACCGGAAAATCCTTGTGAAGTTCGGAATCTTATAGGATTAGCAGGGTATTATCAAAGGTTTATCAAAGATTTTTCTAAGATTGCTGGACCCATAACTGAGTTGACTAAGAAAAGTGAGAAATTTATATGGAGCTCGAAATGTGAAGAAAGTTTTCAGGAGTTAAAGAGACGATTGACGAAAGCACCTATATTGGTTTTGCCTAATGGAAAGGATAACTTTGTAGTATATACAGATGCTTCCAAAGAAGATTTGGGGTGTGCTTTGATGCAGAATGATAAGGTGATTGCATATGTCTCTAGGAAATTAAAGTCACACGAGAGAAACTACCCAACTCATGATTTGGAACTAGTGGCAGTAGTGTTTGCATTGAAGAAGTAGAGGCATTACCTCTATGGAGTGACATTTGAGATTTTCACGGACCATAAAAGATTTAAGTATTTGTTTTCTCAAAAGGAACTGAATTTGAGACAATGTAGATGGGTGAAATTTTTAGAGGATTATGATTGCACGATAAATTATCATCCAAGAAAAGCCAACGTAGTGGCTGATGCTTTAGGTCGTCAAGTGCAAGTGGCAAGATTGATGATTAAAGAATTGCACTTGCTGGAAGAGATTAGTTATTGGAATCCTCGACTTGAACCGCGAAAAGTGATCCTTGGGAATATTATCATGAAATCCACTTTGTTGGAACACATCAAGAAAGCACAAGAGAAGGACCCTGAAGTGTAAAAGTGGTCGGAGAAAGTCAAAAAGGGGGAAAAGTCGGATTTTAACTTGGGAACAAATGGTGTACTAAGATTTCGGAATCATATAGTAGTGCCAAAGGACGAAAAGCTTAAAAAGGAAATCGTAGAAGAAGCACACTGATCTAAGTACACGATACATCCTAAAGGGAATAAAATGTACCAAAATTTTGAAGAGTTTGTGCTGGTGGGAGAACATGAAAAAGGAAATTGCTCAGTCTGTCCAAACTTGTCTGATTTGCCAGCAAGTTAAAACCAAGCATCAGAAACCATTTGGCTTATTACAACCTTTAGAGATACCCGAGTGGAAGTGGGAAAATATCACCATGAATTTTGTATTTGGATTACCTAGGACACAAAGAGGTCACAACGTCATTTGGGTAATAGTGGATAGACTGACCAAATCTACTCATTTTCTGCCAATTAGTATGAAGTATTTGTGAGAACTTGTAAAATCCCTTATATTTTTCTTAAAATTCTCTTTAATTTAGAATTTATTACTTTACAATAGCTTTACTACTCATTCATTTCCCCAATAGTAACAATTAATCATAGAACCAAGGGTTTCTTCTTTACTTTCATCGTTAAGATAAATTAGAATTTTTACATTTTTTCGAAGTATGAGTAATCGATACCGAGTGTGTACTAAATTTGGTGGTTAAGAGTGAGTTTTAGATAAGAAAAAGTGAGTGGTTAGAAGTAATAATAATAAGTTAGAAAATGGTAAGTGAAAACCCTAGTATGTGTGAGTTAAGGAAAAATGGTGTGAACCGACGGGTACTGTTTGTTACTGAGTGAACACACCACTTGATCACTACTTTATTAACTTAATTTCATTGTCATTAGTGCAAAAATATCAACCCTAATTACCCTAGAGAAAGAGCCCAAATTCTTGACTAAAAAGAAAGGAAAAAGAAGAAAAAAAATTCAAGATGCAATATTGTGGTGATACTTGGAAGTCATCCAACCATCTTTGACCAACTCAAGTCTAAGTTTCCTATTCTTTCTTGGAGCTTCATTCTTCCCTCAAAATCCTCCATGGTGGCTGAAACTCAAGGAAGAAAAAAGAGAGAAGAAAACTTCATTTCCATCTTGATTTGTAGCTTAGTTTGAGTGAAAACCAAAAATCTAAACCGATTAACCACTTACTTAGGAACCTAGAAAGCTTTGTGTGCTAAAATTTTGGAAGGAAATGTGGTGGATTTCTCTTGCAAGCATCCTGGTGAGGTATTATGGCTGTCCTTCCTATTTCTTTCCCTTAATCTTATTTAAGTTTGTATAGCAAATTATACTCTTGGCTAATGATGGTAATTTAAATAGTTTTGATGGATATGGTGGATTTTTGAGTTAGGATTTGAGTTGTTCAGTTGTATTTCTTGTTGTTTAGATAGCGTATGATGTTAATAAGCTTAGATAGCATATGATATCATATTTACGGATTCCTGTACCCGAGTACCAAAGAGTGATACCTTTAATGTAAGTCGATATCCCGAGTAATATTAGGATAAGTTTGGATGGCGAAAGCCAAGGCACGGAGGATGCGAATAGTTTGGACTTGGGATATATTAAAGATATTAGTGAGATTGGGACCTTATTATTCATGTGTACGTACTTGGTTGTACTTCTTCACGTTTTGATTAAGTGTAGTGCTTGAGCAATACCTAGGGTTAATGTCCCCTAGGATATGGGAATTACTATGATATGTATATACAGAACGTATGTTATTTTCAAGGTGTTCTAGTATTTTTCGTTTTATGATTGGAAAATGCTTTTATCAAACTTTGTGTTCATACTGATATAGACTATTGTTCAAAAGAGGTATGGAGAGTAGACGGAGTCAAGGACGTGGAACTACTCGAGGATGCGGATCTATCCATGGCCCTGGGGATAGACAGGCATAGGAATCGGTGCAAGAACCGAGAGAGGAAAGAGGTGAAATAGTTGGACCGCAACCTGGACCCCGAGCGAAGGGGGGATCAGGTGACAACTACGAGTCAACAGATGACTGATATCCTTTCTCGTCGAGTAGAGCAACAGGGTCAAGCCCCTGTGAATCAACCTAGGGATCCCGAAATGGGGCAAGATAGGGCCCTAGAGAGATTCCAAAAGTTCTCTCCTTCTAAGTTTCTGGAGGACCGGACCCTGAGGAAGCTGAGAGGTGGTTAGAAACCATGATCAATATATTCATTGCTTTAAACTACTCGAAGAAGAGACAGGTGCATTTTGCTATTTTCCAATTAATGGAACCGGCTAGGGCCTGGTGGAATGTAGTTAGAGCTAAATGGGAGAGAGAGGGAACTACATGGACCTGGTTGAATTTCGTTCGAGAGTTTAATGAGAAGTACCTTCCACCAATAATCCAGGAAAAGAGGGAGGATGAGTTTATTAAACTCCGTTAGAGAACTCTAAGTGTATCCGAGTGCGAAACTCAGTTCACTAAGCTATCAATGTTTGCTCCCGAATTGATAGCTACAGAGCAAAAAAGGGTTAGGAGGTTTGTACAGGGGCTCAATGTTGAACTACAAGAGGCCTTGGCGGTGGCACAAATTAATACTTTTACGGAGGTTCTGGAGAAAGCCCAGAGAATAGAAATTGTTAGGGCACAAGTGAGGGCTTTTCATGCAAAAATGAGAGGTGTGCCTGGTGGAAGTCAAGGGCAGGGATAAGGTGATCTAGATATACTGCCCTCTAAGGTAATTCGAGGAGCTGGTAGTGTACGAATTTCAGGGACACCTAAGGAAGTTATTTCGAGACCTCACAATTAGATCAAACCTCAACCCCTCACTTATCTTGTGAATATTGTGGGAAGACCAATCGTACCGAGGATAATTGTTGGCGAAAGGCACGAAAATGTTTATGGTGTGGTAGTGCTGAGCACCAGCTTGCAACTTGCCCCCATAGCTCACACCTAAACTTTGAACAAGCAAATGTAAGAGGAAATAAACCGAGAGTGCCTGCTAGAGTATATACTCTAAACCGCCAACCAGTGCTTAACCCATCTACAGTGATAGAAGGTACGATTCGTGTGTTTCATTGTTTAGCTAAATTTTAAATTTTGGCTAGGGAGAGACCTAGGAGTTAGAAATGAATAAGCAAGAAAAATACCCTGAGTTATTTATGAATAAAAAAATAAATTTCGAGGTCGAAATTCTCTTAAGGGGGAGAGAGTGTGAGGACTTGTAAAATCCCTTATATTTTTCTTAAAATTTCCTTTAATTTAGAATTTATTACTTTACAATAGCTTTACTACTCATTCACTTCCCCAATAGTTACAATTAATCATAAAATCAAGGATTTCTTCTTTACTTTCATCGTTAAGATAAACTAGGATTTTTACGTCTTTTCGTAATGTGAGTAATCGGCACGGAGTGTGTACTAAACTTGGTGGTTAAGAGTGAGTTTTAGATAAGAAAAAATGAGCGATTAGAAGTAATAATAATAAGTTAGAGAATGGTAAGTGAAAACCTTAGTACGTGTGAGTTAAGGAAAAACGGTGTGAACCGACGGGTACCGTTTGTTACCGAGTGAACACACCACTTGACCACTACTTTATTAACTTAATTTCATTGTCATTAGTGCAAAGAGAGAGCCAAAATTCTTGACTAAAAAGAAAGGGAGAAGAAGAAAAAAATTCAAGATGAAATCTTGTGGTGACACTTGGAAGTCATCCAACCATCTTTGACCAACTCAAGTATTAGCTTTTTATCCTTTCTTGGAGCTTCATTCTTTCCTCACAATCCTCCATGGTGGCCGAAACTCAAGGAAGAAAAAAGAGAGAAGAAAACTTCATTTCCATCTTGATTTGTAGCTTAGTTTGAGTGAAAACCAAAAATCTAAACCGATTACCACTTACTTAGGAACCTAGAAAGCTTTGTGTGCTAAAATTTCGGAAGGAAAGGTGGTGGATTTCTCTTGCAAGTATCTTGGTGAGGTATTATGGCTGTCCTTCCTATTTTTTTCCCTTAATCTTGTTTAAGTTTGTATAGCAAATTATACTCTTGGCTAATGATGGTAATTTAATTAGTTTTGATGGATATGGTGGATTTTTGAGTTAGGCTTTGAGTTATTCAGTTGTATTTCTTGTTGTTTAGATAGCATATGATGTTAATATGGAGTAGTGGTTCAAGACATGGATGGGAATTTTATACCTTGAATTCATCAAATTTCCAGTTTTAAGATTGAACTGCCCTGCTTCTGACCAGCTTCATTCGTCCATGTTAGAGGCTGAATTAGGCTTAGGTAAACATGAAAGTTGTAGCAAATGATGTTATATAGCTGTCTATGAAATTTCAGTTCAATCGGAGCACTGTAGCATGTGAAACGACTGAAATACCTTTGACTGCCAAATGTTCTTTTCTGCGGACAGTTTTGAGCTTTCACATTTCTGGCTTCATTTTTCACTTTGATCCGTATCAAATCAGCCTTTGACCAAAGCACAAAAAGTTTAACCCTATGTTTCATCTTTCCAACGCATCTAAAAACGCCTCAATTGGAATTGTGTAACCTGAGTTATTGCCATTTGAATCCAGTGCTGATAACCAGATTGACAAGGAAATTCTGGTTCTGTAATCTGCAAATTGGACCTGGATCAACTATGAACTGGATTGAGTTGTCTTCATGAAAGTTGTAACCCTTTGTCTTAACTTCAAAATGGTATAAAGTGCATCCCAATCCAATAAGCGTAGCTTTAGTTGTGACCGAAACGCTAAGAGACATTAAACCTGTTATTTTGATATTTTTCTTCAACATTAGTTCCGGTCAATTTGCTAGCATTGTTTTGTAATTGAGTGACATTGAGCCTATTGAAAGGCTATTGTGGTATGGTTATTTGTGTGTGATTTTGGGCTAAATTGAGAAGAATAATGAAGCCATAAACGGCTGAAAAATAGGTAAACACAAAGGGCGTGCTGCCCAAATTTTCACTCGAGGCTAGGTAGAGATACTCACGACTTGAGTAAGGGTTTGAGAACGAATCTCACTTGAATCATCTAGGGTATTCAAGTTTTCTTTCATAGAGGTATATAAGTTAGAATTCGGCTGAAACTTGTATCCTTGGAAAATGAAAGTAACGACTAATAGAAATGCGTTTTTCTCGCCACTTCGACTCAGATGGAGATTTCAAAGTTTAATCGCTCCAAAGTTTCATACGGATGGCTCTCAAATGTCAAGTTCCCATTCATTTAATCGCTTATTGTGTCTTACACTTTGATTGCAACTCTAATTAAGTTTCAAATTTCAGAGGCCAGATCGCATTCTGTAAATTTTGCCAAATTTTCAAAATTGGCCAAAAACCAACCCCAAAACTGTCTTGATAGCCAAAACAGCAAGCTGAAGCCGAAATTCGAATGTCTTCCATTTTGAATCATGGAAAAGTGTCTTCTAGTAACTTTTATTACTTTGGAATTAGTTTCCAATGGTACCAAGTTTTCTAATTTTGGATATACAGAGAGTGAGATACGATTTTTCAAAGATTGCTTATCAAATCTGAAATTTCCAAACTTAAGGAAAATTAAGTTTTTAAAACTCTTCATTTTCCTTCGATACCGCTGGACCATTTTATACTTGATCTTAAAGATGAAAATCAGATTTCCTTGTATTACTAAAACCCCACTTTTGAGTCTCGATTCACGAGTAATTAAGGCTCATGTTCGCGATACCTTCTTGGATGGTACATTTGTATAATCTTCTTCGATAATTAGGGGTTTTAAGTAATAATGAGTAATAGTTCATTATTAATTGCTCAGGCACACAAGTGGACTTTCAAGAGGATCCCACGGTGGATGTATGAACCTTCGAGTGACACTTCTCCTTTATTTTACTTGGTGAGTGTCAAGTGTATGAGTACTTGATACATGTTTAACTATTATAAATGATTAGAGATTTTGAAAATGGAGTCGAGTGTGTACTTTACCGCACTCGTTCTCATTTTAAATGAATGAATTATGAATGACTTGATTGAATGAATTGAATGATTGACATATGTTGAATGCTTGAATGAAAGGAAATTGTATGCTATGACTGCATACGTCACTGGAGTGAATCTCCTCGACTCACAAATGAACATGGGGGACGTCCAAACTCATAGGCCGACCTTGGGACTCAAGCCGGCATGGGTCTGGTCGAGAACCTCGGTGAGCCATGAGAACAACATGATAAGGTTGATCTATTGGAGAGATCTTGCTTGGCATACTCGTGGAGTATTGCCTTACAAATGACATTTGGACCCGGTGCGGTGTACGGTGGACGGACATGAGAAGTAAGTGGAGTTCTACGGGTTTGAAATACCAACCCGGTTGATAGAGTGTCATCACGGGAAGGTATACGAATGAGACTAGCAAAGCAAGTGGAAATTAGCTCCTGAGAGCTACCATATCCTTGAATTGTTTCTGTTTAATTTCTGGCTCGAATTGTCATTTACTTGAATATTATGGTTTACTCGTTAATTGGGATTGTTACTTGGACAATGTGCTTCCATATGTGTTCTTGGCCTCACGAGCAATTGCTCACCCGTAGATTTGTTTTCCTTAACAGGAATGGACGACGTGAAACTTGGTGGAACCCTTTTGATGTACTTCTATATTAGGGTTTCAAATGTAATTGACTAGACTTGTGGCTATTGTATATTTTGGAAACTTGATGTATTTTGGAACTTGTGGTGTAAGAAAAGATAATACTTATAGAAGTTTTCCTCACTTCTTTACTTTGTCTTGCCATTCTAGAAACTATTGTATTAAACTTAAACAGGAATTGTACCGAGTCCTGGCGAGAGTTGGGCAGGCGTCCCGCAGATACCCTTTGATTCGCCTTAGGGAGAAGTGGGGGCGTTACAGTTTGTATCAAAGCGTTAGGTTAGAGATCTATTTGGGGAATGTACTAGAAATCTTACCTTTAAGACTTGAGATAGGATGACTTAGTCATACCTTAAGTGATATTTGAGCGAGCTAGTGACTAAGTTTCTAACCCGAAAAGTGTGATTGTTTTGCAGGGATGAAAAATGGGAATGGAAACCCTGCAGCTAATGGGAATGGTCACTCTAATGGCCACGTAGAGCCTCCTAGGCCTATTTACTACTAAGCTCTGGGTGGAAGAGCTCGTGTGCGTTATTCGGCCTATGATAGGTATCCTCGATACTTGTGTAGGGTGACATTTGCCTACCCGCACTACCCAGTACTAGCCATGGACGACGAGCATTGTCAGTTGGTGAATACCAACCTAGATTTACAGGCAGAGGTGGACGAGTTGAGACAAAAGGTTAGTGCTCAGGGCGAGACGGTCGCTGAGCTTGAGGAGATACTGGCTAGCAAGGTAGCTACTGCTGCGGTCACTCACAAGGAGCTTCAGAGAACTAGGGCCTGACTTGCTAGAGTAGGAGAGAAGGTCCGTGATCGGGTTTCCAGGATCTTGACTGATGCTACTATGATGATAGAGGGGGTGATAGATATTGTCCAGAGCCCGGTTCAGGAGGAGGACACTGAGGAGGAGATTCCACCTAGTAGCCCTACTGTAGATTAAGTCTAGAGTGATTGACCCCTTTTTTGACCCTTTTGACTGATATAGTTAGGATTAGCTGGGGTGATACTATTGCTGAGGCCATTGTATTTTGCATGACAGTGTGGCCTACTTTTGAGGCACTTGATTTTACTTTAGTCATATGTGACTAAAAGTACTCTTGTAGCACCTGCGTGCTATATTTTGTGATTTTCCCCATGACTCGTTAATTGTATGAACTCTGACGTGTTAATGAATATAAATTATTGTTATTTTAAATGTTTTCTTGATTGGTTCTTGCTTTCGACATTTTTCCCACATAATTGATTTATTTCTTGCATTAAGCATACCTAGGATATTTGAAGGACGAAGGAGTGGTCGAGACCGTGGGCGAGGGACTAGACAGGCCCAACCTCATGGGGGATGACCAAGGATCGGCAACTGGATCGACCCAGGGACAAGAAAATATAGAAGGAAATCAAGTGACTACTGCCCATTAATAGGATAACTGACATTCTAGAACGTTTAGCTGAAAGACAAGGTCCCGGACCACTTAACCAAATTAGGGGATAGGATAGAGGGGAGGATAGAGCCTTGGAGAGATTCCTAAAATTTAATCTGTCTAAGTTCACGGGTGAATCTGACCCTGAGGTAGCGGAAACTTGGTTAGAAAGGATGACCAACATATTCGCCGCCTTAGACTATACCGAAGATAGGCGAGTGAACTTTGCTGCTTTCCAATTTGAGGGAGTGGCTCGTGCTCGGTGGGATGTGATAAGGGAAAAGTGAGAGAGAGCCCAAACTCCTTGGACTTGGGAGAATTTCACGAGAAAATTTAATGGGAAATTCCTTCATCCTTTAATTCAAGAAAAGAGGGAGGATGAATTTATCAAGTTGAAACAAAGAACCCTTAGTGTAGCGGAGTATGAAGGGAAGTTTACTAAACTTTCTAGGTACGCTCTTGAATTGGTGATCAATGAACGAAGAAGGATAAGACGGTTTATATAGTGGCTTAATGTGAAAATCCAGGAGGGTTTGGCCGCAGCCCAAATCTCTACATTTACTGACACTCTTGAAAAAGTACAAAGGGTTGAGAGTGCGAGAACGCAAGTAAGGGACTTTCATAATAGAAAAAGGAACTTTTCTAACCATACTTCTGGACAGGCTAGTAAGAATGCACAACCTTCCAAAATAAGAAGAGAAATGGGAGGAATAAGGACTGCTGGAGTTTCAAGGGGAGCTTCATCCAAAGGAGATCGTAATGGACTGGTTCAAGTTAGGGGAGTGCCTTCTAGTGGTTCAGCCGTGACCCCTCTGTAGACACCAAATTTTTTATTTTTAATTTTATTGGTTTAATTAATTTAATTTTTGCTTTATTTGTTTCAATTCTAGGGTTTTTTATTTTATTTTATTTTATTATCCATTTTGCTCATTAGTCTTTTAATTTTTATTTTAAAGTTTTTAGTATTAAAATTTATCAAAGGAAAAAAGAGGAAAAAGAGAAAATATACAAAAATATAATAAGGGAAATGTATGAAATAGGTGGAAATTTGCATGCTAGACAAGTGGAAAATATGCAATAGGACAAGTGTCTCTTTTATATTTGAACACCACATCACTTAGGGAGGGGGGGAGATTGAGACACTTGTAAGTTGTTGATTTGAAAAAAGAAAAGGAAAAAAAGAAAAAGCAAGAAGAAAACTGGAAATGGCGGCTAGGGTTTGAAAAGGCTAGGAGGGGTGAGTTACGGAAAAAAAAAGAAAAAACAGAGGGAAAAGGGAGGTCGGCTGTGAGTAGAGGTGTCAAAATGGGTGACTTGGGCGGGTTTGGGTTGGGTAAAATGGGTAATGGGTATAAGTGAGTCAACTCATTTATACCCATTTAATTAGATGGGTATAAATGGGTAAGTCAAAAAATGAATTGGGTAACCCAATTACCCATTTATAACCCATTTATTTTAACTTTTTGTAAACTCATTTAAATTCATTTTTGCAAACTAAGTTATCAATTTATACCACTCTTTGTATCCATCATTAGTTTTAAATATTTATTTATAATGTTCAATAAACTTAATTACCAATTTTTTTCATTTATACTCTATGTCACAAAATTACCTATTATTTAATAATTGAATAATAAGAATATAAAATTTTGAACTAAGTACTATAAAAATTAATATAAAAACTTAATCCAAAAATTTTGAACCCTTAACATTTTTTTCATATATAAATTTAAAATTTCATTTTAGAAAGATAAGAAAATAGGCTAAAATTTATCATAAATCAGTAATGCTGAAAAATAAGCAAGTTAACAAACTAAGAGAAAATAAAATAATAAGATAATACCAACAAGCAATAATAATAATAATAATAATGATAATAATAATAATAATAATGAAACAAGAGTAGTTAACAACATGACAAAATGAAAATTTTGAAAAAAAATGGGTGGGAAAAAAGAAGAGACTTGGGGGGAAGAGAATTTTAAATGGGTTAATTGGGTTTGATGGGTTACCCAATAATATCCATTTATTAAATGGGTATTATTGGGTAACCCATTTATACCCATATACAAAAATTTAAGATACCCATACCTATCTATTCATGGGCGGGTATGGGTAAATTTAATTAAGTGGGTTGATTTGCCACCTCTAGCTGTGAGAAAAGGCTAGGTTTTTTGGAGAGAGGTAAAAATCTGAGAGAGGGACGGCGGGATAAAAAGCCAGAGGGGCATGGTTGAGAAAAGGAGAGAAGAGAGGGAGGCCAAGAAGGAGGAAAGCAAGAAACAGGGAAAAGATCAACAGAGAAACTAAGGAAAAAGCCAGCAAAAGAAAAGGTAACAGGGGCTGAGGAAGGGACCGAAAGGCTGAGATAGAGAGCAAGGGAGAGGTTACGGGAACTTTTTGAAAGGGATTGAAAAGGAACCGAGGAAGAAAAGTGACGGGGGGTTTCTGAGAGAGAACCTAAGCAAGAGAGAGAAAGTGGCCAAGCTGGAGCAGGAGGAAAGAGCAGAAAATATGGGAACCAAGAGAGGCTAGAAAGCTACGGGCAAGAAAGTGAAGGAACGGCAAAATTTGAGCTCCAAGTTGCAATTTCTCCAACGCTGGGCATTCCTGGGGCAGCACTCTCCTCTTCAGTTTGGATTCGTACGTCTCAACCTTATAGGCGACAAAGGTAATCCATTTTATTCAAGTTGAATGTGAACATGTTGAAAATTCTGGAAATCTGGCTTGTTCTCCCGATCTGCTCCTCCTTTTGTTGAGTGATGTTCCCTCTCTTTGCGTAAATGGATAACCCAGATACTGGCTTTACATCACTGTGTTCAGATCTTGTGTTGTTGTCACTCATGAAACACAGGGTATAGGAGTCATTCCTAGCTTCATTTAGTTGGTGTTCAACCCTAAAATTGCCGAAAGAAAGTTGTAGAATTTTTTCCCGATTTGGAAGCTCTCTGCGTCTGAATTTTTTTTTTGTGTTTGAATATAAGAGTTGCAGCCATGTGGACAGAATCATTCTTCTTGTTGGGTTGTTGAAGCTCGTAGTCTGTATGAAATTTGAGTTTGCTTGTCGTTTGATTGTGTGTACCATCCATAAGTTTCTGCTCAATGTTTACAATCAGTCTTTGCGTATTTGAATAGGCAAACCCAGAAAATGGCTTAAAATTACAGACAAGTCTGTTTTGATGTTTCTTTGGCTGTTGCTTCTTTGTTTTCTTGTTGTTTGTGTTTGGGTTTCAATGTTAAACGAAGTAAATGGTAAGTTTTGGCTGTCTGCTTGGAGTTTGATTCTTTGGATACGCATGTTTGATAATAAAATGGGTGGAAATCTTGTTGAAAGAATCTGGTTTATTGTCATGGTTCGGCCACTGTATGCATTTGCTGAAATTTGTGAGCATGATTGCTTGATCCTTGCTCTATATGTGCATATGTGTTCGGCTAATGTTTCAGCTCTGAACAAGTTTATAATGTCAAAAAATGATTTTTTCTTGGCTTGCAAAGGTTTAACCAGAAAATTTCAAAGGAACCTGCGGTTCCGTTGTTTACTCAAGTCATGTTAGCACAAAACCATTCAAGCATTAATTTGAGACAAGCTGATCTGTTTCGATGAAAGTAGTGTTATCTGTATTGGATGAATGAGAGTCAGGCCCAAAGTGCCTACAGCAAAAGCTGCTCATTCACATTTGAATTCGCTGATATGTCTCTCATTTTTCCTGATACATGTATGTCCACATTTCTGTTCTTCATGCTTTCATGTCTCGCATTTATAGCATCAAAGTTTATCAGTTGGTGGATGATTGTTTCATCATGATCAGATTCTAGTTTTTCAAGGGCATAAAAATGTTTGGCTGCACCTTTGTTTTGCTGTTATGAAAACCACTGCTGCACTTTTTCTTCTTCCTTCTTTTTCTGTTTACTTTTTATCCTTGATGGTCAGCCCCATTTCTTTGTTTCAATCCTGCAATGAAGTTGCATGTTTAGTCGATGATGGATAGGTAGAATCCTGGTATTTGATAAACCTGTTTGCATGATGAAACGGATAGAGTCGCGGCTAGAAAATTGCTGCAAGCTTGGAAACAAAAGGCAGCAAGCTTCATTTTTTAGTTGCAGAAGTTTAAGCCTTCTACGTAGTTGCATGCATGATCAAGAAGGGAAAATTACACTTCACTCCCCTTAGCTTCTACTTATGCTGCACAAGCCCAATTATGTTCCAATTTCTTGCAATTAGGTTCTAAAATAATTGCAATTTCAATCATTATTTGACCCATTCGTTGCTCTTGGACCCTTGAAGTTCCTAAAAATGTTTTATTTGGGCTTGAGTGCTTGGTTAATATTTGCAATTGGGTCCTTGGTAGTTTTTCTATTTTAGAAATTTGATCAATAATTTACTTTCTTGGAAATTATGTATTATTTGATTTCATTTTCATTTAAGTTGCAATTGGGAAGGACTTGGTGATTTTGTTTATACTTTACTATTTAATTGGTGCCTTGACCCTTTTATTGTTTTGAAGCTATTTTTCCTTCATTTGATACCATTGCAAGGGAGGTACACCCTAATCCCTTATTTCTTACTTTATTTGACTCTACGTGCCCTATGTGACTTTACATGTTTTATTGTATGCCTCTTGAATATTTTTTTATTCATTTCATTTATTTATTTATTTATTGGCTTTGTATATTTATTTTAGTTCAATTTGATTATTCGAAAGGCAATTTAATGCCAAGGTTATAATAGCTAGGTTATTAATCATTTTATTCCTTTCTCCCCTCTTAGATTGTAGTAGGCTTCATCCGAATGTAATAGTTAGGGTTTTATTTGCTTTATTTGCCTTATGTGTGTTTTGCATGTCTATGTGCTATGTGTTACCGCTTTCTTAGGGTCTTGCATCTAGATATCATGCTTATGTGTTATGTGTTATATGTGATTTATGTGTTTACATGCCTTTATTAGGTCTTACATGATTTATTTGATTGTAATCGATGTGTGATGTCACCACACTAGTTCAATGCTAGTTGTGGTCAATTTCTCGAATCCACACTAGTCCAACGCTAGTTGTGGCCCTTTGTTCCGACTTTTCTCACTAGTCCAATGCTAGTGGGAAATTGTAGAGATGGGTTAGTCCAACGCTAGACCCTTAGGAGCCCCTCGAGCGTTAGATCATGGTTGTGTGATAAAATCATGTCATCTCATGCATATTTTCACTTTGTAGGGTCTTTTATCATTTTTTGCATGACATCCCTCCTTATACGTATATCCCTTCCCCCATATTTTCCCTTATATGTATATTCCTTACCCCTTTGTATGAACACATGACATTAGACTTGCATTTCCATTTAAGAATTAGAAACTACGTTAGATCATTTGCTTGCTTAGATTAGGAAAACCCCTTGGATATGGGATATGGACGAGTTTGGCTTCTCTAGCCTTAGCACGCTTGTATTCCCTCTATTAAAGGGAACATTGAAAGTCACGAGTATAAGTCCCCCGCACCCATTATGATGCATTCCTTTAGGTCATACACATTTGTATATTATTATTATTTTCTTTCTTTCGAGTCTCATGACTTGCATTATTCGTGACCTCTTCAAAGAGTCTTTATTGGGCGTCACAATTAATGTGATTGGCACCAATTGAGCTTTGAAGAGAAATTTCGACCCTCCGATACCCTCTTAGGTCTAGGGTTTGCATTCACATGGTCCATCCAAATGTGATAAATCTTAAGGGTAAAAATAAGAAAATCTTTGACTAAATCGCGCAACTAGCCTTGGCTAGGTTGAAAGGGTGCCTTGGATTCTTATCATTGCCTTCCCTTTCTTCAAATGTGACTCCCGAATCTTTTTCTCTGATTTTCGTAGACTTGGAGTCATTTAAAAAGGGTTTTCTACTTTTTTCTTTAAAAATTTATTTTTTGGTGACTTGGTACACCTTAACTCTATACCAAGTGGTGACTCCATTTTCATTCAAAAACCCTTTTTAAACTATATTTTTGGGTCAAATCGTCGCTGTTCAAGTCCCATTTAGACCCGTGTTTTTCTATTTTCTTTTTAAATCAAAATTTTCCAATCAAAAGCCGTTCTTCTAAACTCATTTATTTATTTTTCTTATTTCAAAAAATGGGGCGCGACACCCTCAAGTTACTTGTGGGTACTGTGATAAACCCAACCACTCTAAGAACGATTGTTGGAGAAAGTCGGGGAAATGTTTGATTTGTGGTAGTACCGAGCACCAGCTCGCGAACTGTCCAAGTAAAATAAAAATAGGAGGTAGCACCCAAAGGCCAGAAAAGTCAACCTCTAAGCAGGCTAGTGCTGGAGGAAGCCGACCAAAGGTACCGGTTAGGATTTATGCACTAGATCATCAATAGATACCCGATGCAACTAAGGTGGTTGAAGGTACAATTCCTGTCTTCCACCGTTTAGCTAAGATTTTAATTGATCTAGGTGCAACTCATTCTTTTGTAAACCCTAACTTTATGAGTGGAATAAACTTGAAACCAATTAAGTTACCTTATGCCTTGGAGGTTAAGACGCCTACTAGGGCCCAGAGCCTAATTGCTAACTTGGTATACAGGAATTGTGAAATCTGGGTTAGAGAATGGAAATTACTAGCCGATTTGATAGGTTTAGCAATTAAGGGATATGACATGATCCTAGGGATGGACTGGTTAGCCTGTTACAATGCCCAAATGAACTGTAAGACAAAAATAGTAGAATTGTACATTCCAAGAAAGGCCACCCTGAAATTGGATGTAAGGAGCAGATTAGTTTCATCTGCACTTATTTCAGGAATCCAAGTTAGGAAAATGTTAAGTAAGGGTGCTCAAGGATACCTGGCTTTTCTAATCAACACTCCTAGTGATAAAATGAATCTGGAGAACCTGCCTGTAGTGAAAGATTACCCAAATGTTTTCCCTGAAGAGTTAGAGTCTTTACCCCCGAAAAGGGAAATAACTTTTAAGATTGATGTAACTTCGGGAGTAGCACCTATCTCTAAGACACCATATAGAATGGCTCCAGCTGAACTAAAAGAGCTGAAGTTACAATTGCAGTACTTGTTGGAACGGGATTTTATAAGAAAAGTGATTCACCGTGGGGAGCCCCGGTCTTATTTGTTAAGAAGAAAGATAGGAGTTTGAGGTTGTGTATAGATTACCGAGGCTTGAATGACGTCACTATTAAGAATAAGTACCCATTGCCCCACATTGATGAATTATTTGACCAATTGTAAGGGGCGGTAGTATTCTCGAAATTGGATTTGAGACAGGATTATTATCAATTGAGGATTTTGGAGAAAGATATACCCAAGACTGCTTTTAACTCGAGGTATGGGCACTTTGAATTTGCCATGATGCCATTTGGGTTAACGAATGCACCTGCTGCTTTTATGAATTTGATGCACAGGGTTTTTAAACCT
Source organism: Coffea arabica (assembly GCF_036785885.1). Taxonomy (NCBI): domain Eukaryota; kingdom Viridiplantae; phylum Streptophyta; class Magnoliopsida; order Gentianales; family Rubiaceae; genus Coffea; species Coffea arabica. The sequence goes on along the minus strand of NC_092330.1, from coordinate 11,973,772 downwards.
TATCTAGACCAATTCGTGATGGTATTTATTGATGATATATTGGTGTACTCTAAGAACGTGAAGGATCACGAGAAACACTTGAGAATTGTTTTACAAACCTTGAGGGAACACCAATTGTACGCTAAGTTTAGCAAGTGTGAGTCTTGGTTGAAAGAGGTGACATTCTTGGGCCACATAATTTCTAAGAATGGAATTAAAGTGGATCCACCTAAAGTTGAAGCCGTTTCAAAGTGGAAACAACCAAAAAACCCTACTGAGGTTCGAAATTTTATAGGATTAGTAGGGTATTACCGGAAATTCATTAAGAATTTTTCTAAAATTGATAGACCCATGACCGAGTTGACCAAGAAAAGTGGAAAGTTTATATGGAATCCTAAGTGTGAAGAGAGTTTCTAGGAATTAAAGAGACGTTTGACAAGAGCGCATATGTTAGCTCTATCGAATGGAAAGGATAGTTTTGTGGTCTACATAGATGCTTCTAAGGAAGGTTTGGGATATGTTTTAATGTAAAATGAGAAAGTGATAGCATATGCCTCTAGGAAGTTGAAACCTCATGAAAAAAACTACCCGACTCATGATTTGAAATTGGCAGTTGTAGTGTTTACTTTAAAGAAATGGAGGCATTACCTATATGGAGTGACATTTGAGATTTTTACTGATCAAAAAAGTCTTAAGTACTTGTTTCCTCAAAAGGAGCTAAATTTGAGGCAATGTAGATGGATGAAATTTTTGGAAGACTATGATTGCACGATAAAGTACCATCTAGGAAAGGCCAATGTGGTAGCCGATACTTTAAGTCGTCAAGTGAAAGTAGCTGGATTGATGATTAAGGAATTGCACTTGTTAGAAGAAGTTAGTTATTGGAATTCTCGACTGGAACCGAGGAAAGTAATTCTTGGAAATATCACAGTGAATTCTACTTTGTTGAAACGTATTAGAGAAGCCCAGGAAAAGGACACCGAAGTGTAAAAGTTGTTGAAAAGAGTTAAAAAGGGAGAAAAGTCAGATTTTAACTTGGGAATGAATAGCGTATTGAGGTTTTGAAATCGGATAGTAATGCCAAAAGATGAAGGACTTAAGAAGGAAATTTTAGAAGAGGCACACCGATCAAAATTTACAATACACCCTGGAGGAAATAAAATATATCAAGACTTGAAGAGTTTGTATTGGTGGGAGAGCATGAAGAAGGAGATTGCTCAATTTGTCAAGACTTGTTTAGTTGGCCAACAAGTTAAAGTTGAACATCAAAAACCATCCGAACTTTTACAACCTTTGGAGATATCTGAATGGAAGTGGGAAAACATCACTATGGATTTTGTATCAGGATTACTTAGGACACAAAGAGGTCATGATGCCATTTGGGTGTGGATAGATTGACTAAATCGGCTCATTTTCTGCCGATTACTATGAACTACCCATTGGAGCGGTTAGCTAAATTGTACTTGAATGAGATTATCAGGTTACATGGTATGCCTGTAAGTATTGTGTCCGATAGAGACCTTAGATTTGTTTCGAGATTTTGGCAAAAGATGCAAGAGGTGTTGGGGACTAAATTGAATTTTAGTACTACTTACCATCTCCAGACTGATAGACAATCTGAAAGGACAATTCAAACTCTTGAAAATATGTTGAGAACTTGTGTGCTGGATTTTAGGGAGAGTTGGAGCAAATTTTTGATACTGGTAGAATTCGCCTATAACAATAGCTTCCACTCTTCTATTGAAATGGCTCCGTATGAAGCACTCTATGGTCGAAAGTGTAGGTCTTCGATTTGTTGGGATGAAGTAGGTGAACAAAAAATGTTAGACCCAACTACAATACCTTGGATTGAGAAGGCGAATGAAAAAGTGAAATTTGTACGCCAAAGGATTCAAACCGCACAAAGTCATCAAAAGAGTTACGTAAATAATCGAAAAAAGGATTTAGAATTTGCGGTTGGAAATTTAGCATTTCTTAAGATTATACCCCTGAAAGCAAGATTGATGTCTGAAAATGAAAAGAAATTACAACCGAGGTTTGTGGGACCTTACAAGGTTATCCAACGCGTGGGAATTGTAGCGTATAAGTTGGAACTGCCACCGAATTTGTCTCGGATTCATAATATTTTCCACGTGTCCATGTTTAAAAAATACCATCCAGACCCTTCTCATATCTTGCAACCGGAAAGTATTGAACTTGAGGAGACTTTGACCTATGAGGAGAAACCAGTGAAGCTTCTAGATAGTAAGGTGAAAGAACTGAGGAACAAGCGGATTCCATTAGTAAAAGTTCTTTTGGAGGAACCATGGACTAGAGGAGACAACCGGGGAAGTTGAACAAGAAATGCAAGGAAAATATCCAAACTTATTCACCAATCAAGGTATAATTTCGAGGACGAAATTCTCTTAAGGGGGAGAGGATGTGAGGACTCGCAAAATTACTTATTTTAAATCCCTATTTCTAGTTTATTTAAATATTTAAATGCTTGTTTGTTTCGAATATTTTATTTCAACCTTTTTAAACCTAACTACATGGAACTATGGCTTACATGTATTTTTAAAATTACTAGTCACCAAAATTAATTTTTAAAAGTTCGTTTAGTGAGAATAGTGAATGCGCGTTTGGAGGTAATAATCGATTCAATGGTACAATGAGCTTGGAAATTGAAGACTTATACATTAGTTTTAAAATAGTTATTTTTATGTTTAAATTCTCAAGTACTAGATAGTTATACCATCGTTAGGGTTGCCGCTTTTTGCGTTCTCGGAGTCTTTCGGGGTAACAACGAGTCTACGGGCAGAAGTTCTGGCCCTGGCAACGGGCCTCCGTCTTTGCAGGCAGAGGGGATATACAGGTGTTACCATTCAGGTGGACTCTCAGGTGCTGGTAGGGATTCTGCAGAGAAGGGTCCAGTGTCCATGGCAGGTTCGTGCAGCGGTCGAACAGATTTGGGGTATGATCCCGGACGCGGGCCAGGTTTCTCATTGTTATAGGGAGGCAAACAGGGTGGCTGATAGGCTGGCAAACGTGGGCGTTACTCGACAGATACAGAGCATTATCACTTACGAGAATTTTGATGAATTACCAGCTTTGGCGCGTGGCGAAATTCGTTGTGAAAGGATAGGAGTACCGTCCATCAGGCGACGACAGTTAAAGAGGAACACTAGGCTAGGCTAGGTTGGACGTTTGAACACATTTTTGATGGAATAAAGGAACACCTTTTTATAAAAAAAAAAAAAAAGTTATACCATCGTTATAAAAATTCCTTAGAAATTTTACGTTATCGCGCACAAATCAGAAGTACGTGCTTTCGCGTGCGCAATCATTTTAGGGATATTAGACCATTATTTTTAGACTATTAAAAGTGAATAATAATAGTATGAATGGAAATGCATCAAAGGTTTAGGGCATAAGTGAAACAAACCCGACAGAAAACAAGCATGAAACGCGCGCGCAGTAATATTGGGCCACATATTTTAAGCTTCCATCAGAAGCCAACTACATCAGATTTCCCTCCCTCACATACCCTCAAACAGCCGAACCTCTCAAGGAAGAACAAGATCAGAATTTTCTCCACCCTCTCTCCTCAATCTCTTGCTTCATTTCTTTATCAAATCACTCCAAAATTTACACACAACTTGCAAATCACTTGGTGATCATCTTAAGCTAGGAGAAGAGCTGCATTTTCATGGATTTCTTGAGCTTCAAAGGACTGAAATTTTCTGGACTTAAAATCTAAGGAGGTATATGATCATCCACTCTTCAAATCTTAGTTTATGTAAGCTAGATTGCACTTGTGAGCTCATAGATTCATATGGGTAGCTTTATATTATTGGAAATCTTGTGAGTGGACTCTATGAAATCCCACAATGGCTTTGATGATTTGATTTGATGAGATTGGATGTTAATTGTGTTGATTAAGTGTTAATTTAGTAGAGCTAAGTGTTAAAAGTGAAAAGGAAATTAAATGAGGGGTTGCATGTTGAGGTGCCGATTTTGTCCCTGCGTTTCCGTACCTGTTGGTGCAACTTTTTATGGTTCAATTGACTTGATTTTGATGTAAATATGTTGTATAGGTTGTGTGGAAAGTTTTCACCAAAAATCATTTAATTTGGTTGGCCAAAAGTTGAGATTTCGAAAATGTAGTAAAACTAAAAACGTAACCAGAGCCCCTCTGGCAGTGATTTTGTTTTAGCCATAACTCTTTGCTCCGATGTCAAAATCGAGTGCCATTTATGGTATTAGAAACTTGACATTTTCACTTTTCCAACGGTTTAAAATTCATGTTTTGATTCCACTTGAGTGAGCCGTACCAACCTCATAAATTTGCTTGTTCTGTTTCTTGTCTGTACTGGAAGCCCTGTTTTGAGCAATGATTTGATGCCCAAATATGAGCTAGTTGTGGATAAAATTTTAAAATAATTCCTTCTTAGAAATTTTAGTCCCATGAATTTAGTTTTCAACGCCACTAACCATGCTCAATTCCGAGCTGAATTGAGTGAGTTGTGGCAGGATTTCAGAGCTGTCTTCGTGAAAAAAAACCCTAATTCTGGACTGATGTATAGCTAATCTTGATTTGAGACTTGTTATTCAAAATCCTTGGTGTTAATCACCTACCAAACATATTTTGGGATGTTTCATAAACTTTGTCTTCATAAATGAATCATGTTCGAAGAATTTTCATTGGCCAAATGTTTGAGAAGAGAAAAACAAAAGTGCAAGGCAGATTTGCCTTAGCAAATTGTTGAAGTTTAATAGTTTTGTTAACTGACTTTTCAAATGAATTTTTACATGAAATTTGACAGAGGAATATCCCTTATATGATAGTATAATACTGCCAAATTTGGTGTCATTCTGAGTCCATTTCGATGCCCAACTAAAGCCTCAAAATTCATGTTTCAAATCTGGAAAATCCCTGTTCAAAGAGGAAATTTTAGTTACTTTGAGCCGCTATATTTTGGTGCTCAAAACTCCAATTCTTATTCCGCTTATTGTGTCTTACACTTTGATTACAACTCTAATTGAGTTTCAAATTTCAGAGGCTAGATCGCATTCTGTAAATTTTACCAAATTTTCAAAATTAGCCAAAAACCAACCCCAAAACTGTCTTGATAGCCAAAACAGCAAGCTGAAGCCGAAATTTGAATGTCTTCCATTTTGAATCATGGAAACGTGTCTTCTAGTAACTTTTAGTACTTTGGAAGTAGTTTCCAACGGTACCAAGTTTTCTAATTTTGGATATACAGAGAGTGAGATACGATTTTTCAAAGATTGCTTGTCAAATCTGAAATTTCCAAACTTAAGGAAAATTGAGTTTTTAGAACTCTTCATTTTCCTTCGATACCGCTGGACCATTTTATACTTGATCTTAAAGACGAAAATCAGATTTCTTTGTATTACGAAAACCCCACTTTTGAGCCTCGATTCACGAGTAATTAAGGCTCATGTTCGCGATACCTTCTTGGATGGTACACTTGTACAATCTTCTTCGATAATTAGAGGTTTTAAGTGATAGTGAGTAATAGTTCATTATTAATTGCTCAGGCACACAAAAGGACATTCAAGAGGATCCCACGATGGACGCCTGAACCTTCGAGTGATACTTCTCCTTTATTTTACTTGGTGAGTGTCAAGTGTATGAGTACTTGATACATGTTTAACTGTTATAAATGATTAGAGATTTTGAAAATGGAGTAGAGTGTGTACTTTACTGCACTCGTTCTCATTTGAAATGAATGAATCATGAATGACTTGATTGAATGATTGAAATATGTTGAATGCTTGAATGAAATGAAATTGTATGATATGGCTGCATACGTCGCTGGAGTGAATCTCCTCGACTCACAAATGAACATGGTTGGACGCCCAAACTCATAGGCCGACCTTGGGACTCGAGCTGACATGGGCCTGGTCGGGAACCTCGGTAAGCCATGAGAACAATATGATAAGTTTGATCTATTGGAGAGATCTTGTTTGGCATACTCGTGGAGTATCGCTTTACTAATGACGTTCGGGCCCGGTGCGATGTACGGTGGATGGACTTGAGAAGTAAGTGGAGTTCTACGGATTTGAAATACCAACCCGGTTGATGGAGTGTCATCACGGGAAGGTATATGAATGAGACTAGCAAAGAAAATGGAAATTAGCTCCTGAGAGCTACCATATCCTTGAATTGTTTCTGTTTAATTTCTGGCTCGAATTGTCATTTGCTTGAATATTATGGTTTACTCGTTAATTGGGATTGTTACTTGGACAATGTGCTTGCATGTGTGTTCTTGGCCTCACAAGCGATTGCTCACCCGTAGATTTGTTTTCCTTAACAGGAATGGACGAAGTGAAACTTGGTGGAACCCTTTTGATGTACTTCTGTATTAGGGTTTCAAATATAATTGACTAGACTTGTGGCTATTGTATATTTTGGAAACTTGATGTATTTTGGAACTTGTGGTGTAAGAAAGGATAATATTTATAGAAGTTTTTCGCACTTCTTTACTTTGTCTTGTCATTCTAGAAACTATTGTATTAAGCTTGAACGGAAATTGTACCGAGTCCTGATGAGAGTTGGGCAGGCGTCCTGCGAATACCATTTGGTTCGCTTTAGGGAGAAGTGGGGACATCACATGCCATGTCCCCTAAGTTAGGTCTAGCTATCAAATGACTACACAGCTCCTCATCAGTTGGTAATTTCTACCCTTCTTGCAAGATTGCAGATTCATGAAGCAACCTTTCCAAATTGTCGCTAAACTGCTGCAGCTCTTCCATTGAAGTTTCACTAGTTTTCTCCCCAAAGGATCTCCTCCACCCTTGGTCCATATGATATCGAGTGCCCCCATGAGAAGGGGAGCGGCATGCTCCCGACTATTCCAAAGACTCTAGCCAAAACGAGTTCCTCTTATCACTTATCCGCGTCCCTCCAACCTCTAAAGCCTTGACTGCAGCTGCTTCCTCAGCATCTTCTGATGATGTTATCTAATGCGTTTTTGTATTAGCATGTGTACTTACCCTCGGATATCGTTGGAGCAAAACTAACTGTTGCAGATCCAAAGGAGTTGGAGGATTCTGCACAATGTGTTCAATATCTGGCTCTTGACTGACTTCTTTCAAATCCTGTGGAGTCAACTCATCAACTAGTGGCCCCTGCTTGGGGTTGGCGCATGCTTGTTCACCATCAGGGGAGACGGGAACCATGAGGACCCAAATTTTACTTACTTTTAATTCTATTTTACTGCCTTATTTAATTATTTATTCACCGTTTTCTCTGAATAATTTATTTCAATCATTTTAAATCCATTTTTATGGAACGATGTCTCACTTATATTTTTAAAATGTCCCGTTAGCAAAATTAATTTTTTGTAACTCATTTAGTCAGGAATAGTGAATACACGTTTTTTTTTAGGAAATGTTCGATCTAAGAGTGAAATAATCTTGGAGAATTAAAAATGATCAATAGTAGACTAAGAAAAATTAATTGAGGAATTAGATGTGAGTGAGTTAAAATTTAAGCTTTTACCGTGCGCGCGTCGATAGTTTCTCGAAAGTCGTGCTGGTAAGACTAATTGGAGATTTGAAAATTTAATACCAGACTAGTAAGTATGAATAATTACAGTATTAGAGGATTTATATTGGAGGATTAGTGCATGAGTGTATCAAACCCAAGAGAAAGTGGTGGTACGAAACACTAGCGCGACACTAGTGAGAGTTGACTTTTTATCAAACTTAACAACCACTTTTCATCCAAGCTTCCCTCACAAATTTGACCACACCAAACCCTCATCTCTCTCACCTCATTTTCGGCCAGCCTAAGGAGGAAGAAGGGAAGAAAGAAAAACTTCATCTTCTAGCTTCCATTTCACCCACAAATCCTCCACCAAATCACTCACAACTTGGAGTACCATTCTAGCTAGGAGCAAGGAGTAATCTTGTGGATTTTCTTGGAGAATTTTTGGTGGAAAATCTGATCTTAATCTAGGGTTTCTTCTTGGGTTTGGAAGGTATAAACATCTCCCACCACAACTCTTGCTTTCATGTTTCACTTCTTGACTTTGAAGCTTGTAACTTCCTTCTTGTTGTTGTTGGTTGGATTTGGTTGGTTGAAGTGGGCTTTATGAACTACCACCTCAGTTAAATGAGGGCTGCCATGATGTTTATGTGTGTGTTCGTGTGTTTGTGATGAGTTTTAATGGAAGAAACTAGAAGAGGAAAAAGAAAGAGAGAAACCGTGAGGAAGAGAGCTAGCTGAAAATTCTGTCCATGTTGTTCTGTTTTATTTTTGAAATTTTAATGCTTTTTTGGCTGTAAATTGATGGATATATGTTGTATATTATGTGTACAAAGTACCTTTCAAAAATCGTTTCATTTGGTTGCATAAAACTTGAGCTTTGGCAAGATTCAAATCTGGAAATCATATAGCAAGGGTACCTAGACAGTGGTTCTTTGTCCGAACATAACTTTTTGTACAAAAGTCAAAATTGAGTGCTGTTAGTGGCATTCAAAACTAGACATTCATAACTTTCCAATGGTATAAAAATTTCTAGCCAGTTCAATTTGAGTGAACCGCAATGAGTCAGCAAAATTCAGCTGTTCTGTTTTGACTGGCTGTTTGAATGAAACTAGGAAGCTGCATTTTGTGGCTCAAATTTGTACCAATTGTGAAAAGATTTTCTGAATGATGTCTTCTGATAAATTGTAGCATTTTGAACCTAGTTTCCAACGCCACCAACCATTCTCAATTTGAGTTTGTATAGAGTTAGATATGGCTTGATTTCAAAAATGCGACAAAGCTGGAAACTGGAAACTTTTCCCTTTCTTGTTGACCAAATGGTCAAATCTGTTTTGGGATGTTATATTTCAAAATTTTAGTGCCATTTAACCATCAATTGCTTATTAAATGTTTCTGGACCTTGGTTTCAAAAATGGAGTGAATTGGGGTTTATTTCATTGAACAAAACCTTTGGAAAGAAAGAAAGAGTGGGTTGGCAGATTTGCTTTGAAAATTTTACAAACTTTGGTCATTTTATTAACCGCCTTCCCACGTGAGTTTTTGCCTACATTTGATAGAGGGGTAGTCCATATATGGAAGTTTAAGTGTATCAAATTTGGTGTAATTTCAATACCATTTCGATATCCAAATGATGCCCCAAAGATTGCTCTTCAAATCTGGAAATTCACTGATCAGTTTGCAAGATTCAGTTGACTTTGAACTGTTATATCTTGATTTTCAAAACTATGAATTTTGTTCTGTTTGTTGTCTTTGAAACCTTGTTTGAAAATCTTGTTGTGTTACAAATTTCGAGGACTGATTCATTTTCTATGAATTTTCAGAATTTTCAAAGATTACCGAAAACCAAGACTGGTTCTGTCTTGCTTTCTTGAATCAACAACTTTGAGCTGAAAAATGAATGCATTAGGTTTAGAATCTTGGAAAAATTTCTTCTAGGAACTTTTAGTAATTTGGATCTAGTTTCCAACAGTATGAAGTTTTTTATTTTTGGACATACGAAACTCAAGATCTGATTTTACTAATTTTATCGCGCAAACCTGAAAATTCTTGATTTCTTAGGAAATGAGTTTTTAAGAACTTTTCATTTCCTTTTGATATTGATAGTTCCTCTGAGAACTCACAAAATTCTTCTTATTTTCTTAAAATTTGCTTTTATTTTGAATAAATTACTTTCTAATAGCTTTACTACTCATTTACTTCCTCAATAGTTGCAATGAATCATAGAATCAAGAGTTTTATCGTTAGTTTCATAGTTAGCGTAAATTAGGATTTTTGCGTATTTCGATAGTGTGATTAATTGGTGAGATATGTGTACTAAATTTGGTCTATAAGAACAAGTATTAAGTAAGAGAAAGTGTGTGATTAGAAGTGCTAATAATAAGTTAGTAAATCATAAGTTAAGATTTTCACCTCATACGGCTCCTCGTTCAATTCTTTCGAATTCATTGGATCCCTTTCCACGTTCGAGAATCCCCTCCTTTCTTCCACTCCATCCCAAAACACAAGTGCAAGAGAGTTAAGAAAAATAGGCTTGAACCGACGTGCGCCGTTTGTTACAGGTGGAGTACTGCACTTGACCAATACTTTCTTACCATAATTTCCTTGTTTTTATTTTATTTTTCTTTTCCCTAATT